>NW_027272626.1:0-70081 GCF_040938485.1 Diadema antillarum | reverse complement strand
GCACAGCCAGCACGGTTTGGTAAAAATATTAAGCGCTTGAATAGACAATGTACTTCAGAGCCTCTTTTCTCAGTTCACACTTTTCTGAGTTTTTGCTTTCTTTCCAATATTTAGATAGGTTAGGAGAGTCCATTTGATTTGAGTTACAGTATACATCATTTTAAAGCTTAAAGTCTGCTCTTTTAGAATATGGTCTTCACGAAAATTTTCATGTCTGGCGACTTTTTGTTTGTTTGGAGGTGCAGGGTCACAATTGATAATGCTAAGATATACATGTACAATTAAAATCCCCATTTGGACAACGGGAGGGACACCTCTGTTTCTGTCATAAACAAACTTGAAACAGTCATTAATGTACTAACTCATAGTATTTTTTTTAACTTTTTATGGGATATAAACCAACAGGTAAACAACATACAATGTATTTACATTATTTACAAAAGGTACACATAAAGTCAATATCAGCAAGGTCAACAAATCACATGCTTAGTATACAAAATATTGGTTATACCGAAGTTTCAGCTGTCAATATCTTGTGGGAATTGGGTGTTATTTACAAAATTATCAAATATTACAATATATCATCACATAAAACGGGCGTACAATTTAAAAAAAAAAACAACAACATTATGGAGGGTTAAGTTGGATTGTCCATTTATTCAAATGGTTCGGTAATTTGTCTTTCTTTTCGGCAATTTTCTTTTCAATATTTTTTTTTTTCATTTTTAACTCATAGTATTAACCATCACTTCTGGTTCGAGATTTTTGTGTGTGTGTGTGTGTGTGGGGGGGGGGGGGGGGATTTAACTATAGGCCGAGCTATTTTAGGTAGATGATAGAGCCGGAGCGCGCGATCGCGGCGAAAATTGGCTCACACATTGCCTATGACGCAAGCTAAAGTACCATGAAGTTGATAAAAAATAAAGTTTATGCTAAATTATGCTAATCTATGCGAAATGATGCATGAAATCAGACAATTTTGTATAAATCACTAAATCAAGCTAAAAACAGGTGCATTTTTGTGCAAAGGTGACCGTGCACCTCAAAACGAACATAAAGTCGCACACACTGATTTTGGTGAGGACTGAAAATAAGTGAAATGGGTCAACCTAGCCGAACTTGACTTTTTCATATTTTCTGAAAGAGCGGGTCTTCTTTTACATCATGCTAAAATTTGGTATCATAAAATGGGCAGGAAAGTGTGTTTTTTAGCAGTTTATCTCGAACATTTTTGGTAGAATAGTGTGATTAGGTGTGTCTTTAGAATCCCTTTTTCATTTCTAAAAAACCTTGTCCACACTCTTCACTTTATACAATTCTAATAACTTTTGGAAGGATAGCGCTACTGCTTTGAAAGTTGGCATAGATTATGGACAGAATGTGTTAATGAGGCATGCTTAATTTCACTTTAATCTGATAATCCCTTCATTGTTGTTACTCTGGTGGTCTACTTCCTGTTTTTTGTCCCATTCATCGCACAGCCAGCACGCACGGCTTGGTAAAGAAGAAGCGCTTGAATAGACACTGTACTTCAGAGCCTCTTTTCTCAGTTCACACTTTTCCTGAGTTTGTGCTTTCTTTCCAATATTTAGATTTGAGTTATACACCATTTTAAAGCTTAAAGTCTGCTCTTTCAAAATATGGTTTTAACTAAAAATTCATGTCTGGCGACTTTTTGTTTGTTTTGAGGTGCAGGGTCACAAATACTCTTTTTAGTGTCCTTCGCAAATGTAAGAGAAAAAAAATTGAGCAATTAGAAAAAAATTCTTAACTTTTTCATTGTGTTTTGAATTTCTTATGTATTTCTTCGTTTTTTCGACTTTATGTTTCTCATTGTTTTTTTTTGATAAAATGTGTCGACATTGTTCCGCACACACACACACAAAAAAAAAATTATTAATTGATTTAAATCAATAAAAAACCCAAATAATAATGCTTTATGAAATTTGCCTGTAAACAAAGTTTGCATTGAAATTGTACACGAATTCACATTTTTGAGCAATTTTTGTTCTGTTATGCACATTATGTGTGCAATTTCGGAACCACGCGCTTGGGCATCGCAAATTTGGTGTCAAAAGATGCGAGAGACTCGAAAGAAAAAAAGTCATGAAACATCGCGGCGATACCTTTTCGCGATAGCGATACATCGCGCATAACGTCGATGGGGGGGGGGGGAGGACTCGGAGCCCCCCCCCCCCTCCCGCGCGCCTAGTTAGGGTTAAGTAGTGGACAATGTCTGTAACGCTTGAAGTGCCCCAATGTAGAATTTATGCTTGCTTTGTTCTGCTTCCTTGAGCACTGAATCATGCATTCTTTTGTGAAGCTGCTATGTTTTCACCCTTGTCCCTTGTGATTTGTGAATTTTGGAAAAAAAAAATCCTCTTCCTTATCCCACTCACTATAAATTCTAAAAATCTGTATCCAGTATAACCAACTTATATGTTCAAATACAAAAGTCTGAAAATCACCCATGGCCCCCAAATTTCCATAATAGAATCTTTACCTGGCAAGACATGTACTACAATTTTCATCAATATAACTTCAGGTATTGCAGAGATATGTGGAAAATAGTAAAGTTTTAAGAATTTGACCTTGAACTTTGACCTTGAGCATGTGCACCAAAATGTCAATAGGCACATCATTGTTCCACCAAGGAGGTATGAGAGGAGCTCCTTGGTTCCACTCATACATATATGCGCCAAGTTTCATTTTGATACACAAAAAGATTCATAAATTATGTTGTGCACGAAATCGATTATGGACACAGGGAAGGATGGATAGATGTACAAACAACTCGAAAACATAATGCCTCTGGTGACACTTTGTGGCAGAGGCACTTTGAAGAAACAAAATATGATCATGTGTGAAGAAAAATCATGTTCATTTTATCCCTTGTGTCGTATCCCAACTTGTGATTAATCTCTGAAGTGCCGTTGGTTTTGATTTATTTTTTACTGTATATCATATACATCAAAGCAATCCCGGACAAGGCTTGGAGATTCTCACTACCGGTAATCAGCATGTTAAGGTCTTGGTAATGTTAAATGTATTCAGGCAAGCCTGGAAATTAGTAGAAGTGAAAAAGGTATTCTTAACATTTTTTCCCCAAATGATAGAATTTATTGATTTCTCGAAGCAAGATGATTATACAGTGGATGAATGAAATACATAATGATAAAAACCATAATAAAGCCATTTCTTTGGTACAAAGGTGGTTTTTTTTTCATGTTTTTTTTTTTTAATATTCAAGTAACTCGCAAGCCATTGGGTCGCAAAGGCTATACCCTGCCCGAAAGCATGTATACACTTACATCACACAATAAAAACGAACTGCATACATTTGAATAAACCCGCTTGTTTACTTCATCATATATACTACTTCAACAGCGGTTGCCACCGGCAACCCGAAGAACCCCTTTCGAGCAAGGATAAAGTCGCTAAACATGATGACACTGACCTCTTTCAAGCAGCTCTCCTCAAATTCCTTGTGGTTGCACTCTGAAGACTGGAGGTCAGATGTCAGCTTCTCAATCATGGCATCCCGGTCCTGCGAAAGATTAACATTACAGACAGTTCATATAGAGGTACCGGTAATGATGATTCTGATAGGACCTAATGACGATGATGATGATTATGGACATACTGATGATAGTAATGAAAGCAATTGTAATAACAACACTAATTGCAGAATGTAGCATTACACAGTGATGGCATATGCCTGATTAATTTACATAAAGCGCACATCTAAAATTGTCCAACATATCTATTATTACATTATTGTGATACTGTGATAAAACACAGAATAATTTTCATCAAGGATATAGATATTATAGCAGGGCTGCACACTGATTCATTTTTGTTTCTACTCTTCCGACCTGTCTCTGTCGGACCAGTAAATACCCAGTTTTTCCATTTTTACGGGTCCAAACAGAATATTTCCTGGTCAACAACCACACCCCCCCCCCCCAAAAAAAAAAGAAAAAAAAACATTCGACTTGTAATCTTATTTGCATTTTTATATTTGTCGCTAGTGTAACAACCCCCCCCCCCAACATTTTTGTAACTTCGCATTGTTCATTTGGGAAGTCCAAGATATTGAGCACCTTACGTATGGGACATTCAGAGATTTCAAACCTCTCAAAAGTAATGAAGAAGCACTTGGATTTTTCTGTTTATCATCAGTAGGATAGTATCCCTGAGAAGAATTGTTACGAATTTGCCCATGCAATCACTTAACAATGTGGTCTTCATGTTTTATGATCATGTGTATGCGATCACACGTGCACGATCGCGAATGTTTGTAAACACCGCCGGTTATGTAATCCCCTTTTGAGTTATTCGTTTTGAACTGCAGCCTATGCACTTCGCCCAGCAATGCCCAGGTTGAGTTTAATGTTATGAATATATTAAGCTGGGCGTGCCTGACGGAATTTTCCATGTATGTAATAATGCTCATGTTAAAAATCCATTGCTCGCGTCAGTCGACAATCAGACTCCGGTTAGAGAGGACCGTTATAACTTTCTCAACGTCCCGTCCATGGTCTTGGGAGAAATTGCTCTCTCTGAGACAAGTATCCTGCGGACTGAGTTAAAGTGCTAAACAGCAGGGTAATCCAGGAGATGTCAACCTGCTTCTAGCCCGTTTCCCTTCGACGACGACGGCGTCGATAGGTTTTCGTTGACTTGGCCAGACGAACCACCAGGCGGTCTGGAGACAACGCCCACCTGTGATTCCTGTGATTGCTACACGGCAACTAGTGGGAGCCACGCCGAGGTCGATCCAGGGCGTCGAGACTGTGTGAGTGGCAACGCGCACCTGGCGGCCAACGCCCTTCTGCCCGGCGTAGTCGCGGAGCTGCAAGCTGACCTGAGTGAGATAGCGTCGCCTGCTGATTCGACGACGTCCCCGTGCATCGACGACGACGCGTTCTCCACGTGATATGATAGCGTCTGGCGTCGCCTCCCCGTCACGTCGCAGATGAGTTGGGCCCCGACGTTGGTTCTGTTAGGGTAAAACCCTGGCCAGGTATCACATAATTTGTCTTAAATTATCTTTTGTCGAAACGATCCGATCTAACATTCAATTGTTATGGTTAATTTCGCTGTAATGTGTTGAACAATTGTCATCATTCCGGTTGGAAACTGATTGTTAAGTAAATTCCTAATAAAGCTCCAGAAGATTTGTTCATTTCAATTCACTGAGACCGCCTTGCATTCATTTGTCTGAACTTGACCGTAACAAAGTGGGGGCTTGTCGCTGGAGCCGAATTTCGCAAGCCTTATACAGTATATTACATTGTCCTATTAGGTCTAAATAAGCTTGGTTTTGTGCTTCTGTTGTTCTACTGTTGTAAAGTTTACAGTCAAGCTTTCATTGCTGTGTTAATTGTTGAGTAGACTGAACCATGTCTAGGGAATTTTCAGTGCAGGATTTTGTGGACGGTGATGTTTCTCTGCCAAGGATTAAACAGTTGAGAAAGGCTGAATTGAAAGAAGTAGCAACCCATGTAGGTGTTGAACTAGACCCAAAATTTCGTAAAGATGAGTTGATTGATACTTTAGCAAAGCATTTCAAGCTTATTCCGGTTGATGAAGCTCACTCAAAGGCTGATGTTAGTCTAGAATTAGCACGCATTGAGTTAGAGAAGCTGAGGTTGGAAACGCAATCCAAACAGCTGGAGCTGCGCAAAGCCGAAATTGATCTAGAATCTAGGCAACGTCAGACAAATTATTTTGATGTAGCTAAGAATACTAGACTTGTGCCGAAATTCCATGAAGACGAAGTAGACTCGTTCTTCAGTGCGTTTGAGAAGATGGCCAAGCGACTTGATTGGCCCACTGAGTATTGGACTGTTCTTGTTCAGACAGCACTCACGGGCAAAGCACAAGAGGTGTTTTCGTCCCTATCAGAACTTGACTCGGAGGATTATGACGTAGTAAAGGCTGTCATCATTTCTGCGTATGAGCTGGTACCGGAGGCGTATCGCCAGCGCTTTCGTGAGGCGAGAAAGAAACCTGGTCATACGTACGTAGAGTTAGCGCGCGAAAAGAGTGCAAGTTTTGATCGGTGGATTTCTTCTCTTAAAGTCCCACGCACGTATGATTCTCTTAGAGAGGTCATGACACTCGAATCGTTTAAGGACTCTCTCCCGAATCATGTTAGGGCTCACATTGAAGAGCAGAAGGGTCTTGACTTGCGTAATGCTGCAAGAGTAGCTGACGAATTTGATTTGCTACATAGGTCACAGAAAGGTGCTAGTGGTGGCTTTGCTTCCAAGTGGAAACGCACTGATGGGTGTGCGTATCCAGCAGATCCCAATAGGAATTTGGGGAAAGGCTTACAGTCTCAACCAATGAGCAAACCGGATAGTTCGAGTAGATCGGATAGCTCGGATATGGAGTCGGATAGGCCGGATTCTAGGCCGGATGATAATCCGGATAGTGTTGGCGGCAAGCGCGAGGTGACATGTCACTATTGTTCCAAGAAGGGGCATGTTAAGACTCAATGTTGGAAGCTACAACGGGATAGTAAAAAGCAGGATGCCAAACCCGTACTTGCAGTTTTAGGAGAACGAACTAGTGCTGCTGTTTTTGGGCATGACCGTCTTGAAAAAGTGTATAGAAGCAATAACCCTGGAAATGTAGATAACATGTCTGAGTGTTACCGCAGCTTCATGTCAAAGGGTGAGGTTTCTTGGCAGTCTGGTGACGGTTCAGTGCAGTCGGTGAGAATCCTGCGGGACACCGGAGCAGCACAGTCTCTCCTTGTAGGTGATGTGAATAAATTGCCTGCTGATGGCTCATCTTGTGCTAGTGCACTGATACAGGGTATTGATGGAACCTACGTTTCTGTACCTTTGTATAGGATACACTTTAAGAGTGACTTAGTCACTGGAGTTGTTATGGTTGGTGTGGTTCCCGGTCTGCCCATGGATGGGGTTGATTTGTTGATGGGGAACGATTTGGCTGGGAGAAAGGTCTCAGTCTCACCAATTGTGTCAAGTGATCCGGTAGTTGAACATGAAACTGTGAAGTTGCTTGAGGAATTCCCGGATGTATTTCCTGTTGGTGTGGTGACAAAGTCACAGTCAGGTCAGGCGAAGCAAGACGAGGCAGATGAGTTTGGGTCTGTAGATGACTCTGTTCGGTTGGCAGAAACGTTTTTGCTAACTTGGATGATGTTTCTGCTCAGTCATGACAAGTTTTGTCGTTCTTCCCTGATTACAGCGCGGCCAAAAGATCACAAACCCCTCTCCTTTCTGGAGAAGTTCTAGAGCAAAAAAAAAAAAAAAAAAAAAAAAAGGAAGGCAGGCTTTTTCGGTGGAGTCTCCTTTTGCAACCTTTCTCACTCAAAATAGCCCACATCTCTGGCAGAGCTAACATTATTTTAGATGCACTGTCGAGGGTATAGTTTTGTTTACCCGAAAAGTAAGTAGGGAGTGTTTCTTCTAGATTTTGTATACCGTCTTAAGACGAGATGTTAGCTTCATTCCATTAAGTCTCTCTTTTGTAAGATTGCATACGACAGTTGAAATTATAAGAGATATTAGGATGTGTTATATCTCTATAGCTGGAGGGGTCGAAATGAATCTGAAAGAATAGAAAGACAATGTTCAGAAGTTGTTTTTTTTTGCGACAGGACATATCAACGAGAGTATTTTGTAAAGGAGAAATAAAATGGCTCCTTTTGAAATATTATGGTGTTTCCCTTTAACAGGAAACGTTTACAGTAACTACTCCCCAAACTGTTACCGGTATTTGTATGGAAACATTATGTGCAAACATAATAGAGGATTTGTTATGCAGATCTGTCACAACACAGACAGAATGTCAAATTTATTGCAAAGTGAAGAAATAATGTTGTAAAACGTATACGATAATGTTTCCGAGTTATTATAATCCGGACTGGTTAAATAATGAATGTTTTGTGTGTATTTAAGCCATTATTGTAAGTGGTGATACCTTAAGAAGTTCGGTTTAATATAAAAAGTTGATGTTTGAAATTTGTTAAAAATTAAGCAGGATGATGTTGTTGAAAGTTGCAACGAGTTTTGATATATAACGAAAATATTACTTCAGAGTAATATTTTCTTTTTTAGGGGTGGGGGTGTTACGAATTTGCCCATGTAATCACTTAACAATGTGGTCTTCATGTTTTATGATCATGTGTATGCGATCACACGTGCACGATCGCGAATGCTTGTAAACACCGCCGGTTATGCAATTCCCTTTTGAGTTATTCGTTTTGAACTGCAGCCTATGCACTTCGCCCAGCAATGCCCAGGTTGAGTTTAATGTTATGAATATATTAAGCTGGGCGTGCCTGACGGAATTTTCCATGTATGTAATAATGCTCATGTTAAAAATCCATTGCTCGCGTCAGTCGACAATCAGACTCCGGTTAGAGAGGACCGTTATAACTTTCTCAACGTCCCGTCCATGGTCTTGGGAGAAATTGCTCTCTCTGAGACAAGTATCCTGCGGACTGAGTTAAAGTGCTAAACAGCAGGGTAATCCAGGAGATGTCAACCTGCTTCTAGCCCGTTTCCCTTCGACGACGACGGCGTCGATAGGTTTTCGTTGACTTGGCCAGACGAACCACCAGGCGGTCTGGAGACAACGCCCACCTGTGATTCCTGTGATTGCTACACGGCAACTAGTGGGAGCCACGCCGAGGTCGATCCATGGCGTCGAGACTGTGTGAGTGGCAACGCGCACCTGGCGGCCAACGCCCTTCTGCCCGGCGTAGTCGCGGAGCTGCAAGCTGACCTGAGTGGGATAGCGTCGCCTGCTGATTCGACGACGTCCCCGTGCATCGACGACGACGCGTTCTCCACGTGATATGATAGCGTCTGGCGTCGCCTCCCCGTCACGTCGCAGATGAGTTGGGCCCCGACGTTGGTTCTGTTAGGGTAAAACCCTGGCCAGGTATCACATAATTTGTCTTAAATTATCTTTTGTTGAAACGATCCGATCTAACATTCAATTGTTATGGTTAATTTCGCTGTAATGTGTTGAACAATTGTCATTATTCCGGTTGGAAACTGATTGTTAAGTAAATTCCTAATAAAGCTCCGGAAGATTTGTTCATTTCAATTCACTGAGACCGCCTTGCATTCATTTGTGTGAACTTGACCGTAACAGAATATTGTGTTCAAGTTTGATGTCATTTGACCTTGGGTTAAGTATCTTATTAAGAAGAATATGGCAACTTACGTATGGGACCAGAGAAAAACATTTTTATAAAAATAAAGTTTGAATTAAACACTCTCTGAAAGTACCATACTGATCAAGTTCTATTCAGAACTGAAAAAAGGCATAATACTGAAGTATCTTTCAGCAAATTTTCATCGCAAAAAGAATAAAACATATCTTTATGAAGTTTATCTAATTAACTAAAGTACACCTTACGCATGGGACATGTGTCTTTAGTGCACAAATGCACTCATGTAAATGACTTTTAATTTCTCCATAGTGTCATATTCAGTTGCACAAATCATACAACAACATGTAACCGAATTTGCGATCCTCTTTGTGCCTATCTCTACCTCAAATAACAGCGAGAATGCGATGATTTCATGAATTTATTTTGGGCTATAATCCTTTATGATGCTCGTACCAGAATGGGTGGAAAATGCGACCTTTATTTTTTTTCTCCTGATGATCTCATTGCACTTTGTGCATGTGTTGTTGTTGTTGTTGTTGTTGTTGTTGTTGTTGTTGTTCATTTTCCATCTGTGAAGATGGCTGGATAGCCCATATTCAGCTACACTAAGCTGGTCTTCCATGGGGTCCAGTTGGATGTGGGGTGGGACCACTTCACCGGGTTAAACACCCTGCTCTTTGCGATGAATGAATGAAGCGGGATCTTTTACGTGCATGAGCTGTGACTCTCTCATACACGGGACCTCCATTTTATGTCCTATCCGAGGGACAGAGTGTTTTGTCTCTTGCTATGCTAGAGGGGACGGTATGTTTACACACAACATTGCTCAGTCCAGACTCGGGTTCGAACCCGGGCCGCGTGATCGTGAGGCAGACGCGCTACCGACTGAGCCAACTCACCGCGCGTGTTCTTGAAAGGTACAAGACAGCACCAAATTTAAGATTCTGTTTGCGCCTCATATGAGACCATTCTTAAAGATGATGAAAATATTCATTTGTGAAATGATGTGTAAAACGAAAATGAACACAATCAGATATATAACCCCAAGAGGGCCTGGGGGAAGAATCCGCACTCCCCCTCGATGTTTCGTGCTACAATTCTGTGACGCGAGAAAGCTTCGTCGCGAGGCTTCTTTACTTACTTGGTTCAAGTCTCGTGCAACTTTAGAGAACAAATTTGCAACATCAGCGCATACTTTTTCGAAGCCACGCCCATTTTTGTAACGGCATATCGCCTAAAAACGGGCACAATTTTGTGATTTTGTGTACGTTTCCTATGGAAAACAGTGCTCTGTCATGAAAGTCATAAAAACATGATTATTTTTACAATAACATTGATAAATTTCATTGATTAATTTTTATGCTTATTATGGTAGAAAAGTGGTCAGTGAAATTTTCAAATAAAAAAGAAAAAAACAATTGAAAAACAAAGAAATACATAAGAAATTCTGAAAACAATAAAATATTTAAGAATTGAAATGAGTTTTGGAAGGTTTTTGTGACGTACAATTGTTGAATATGCTACAACACATTTACAGACCAAAAAGCAGACTCTCAATGCTTTTAATTCGGCTGAAATTTGATCTTTAGCTAAATTAGCATAATACTATTAGTTAATGAAAATTAGAAATTGATTTTCTCAAAAAACTTATGGCACAAACTTGTAGATTATGACGTGGGTCTCACGAATGCCAATTTTGTCGCAATAACACCATCAACGGCCGAGATCTGGGGGGGGGGGGATCCCCCCCCCCCGCTCTGAATAGGGTTAAACACTGTAAAATAAAGTTTTCATTTTCCTAAATATCGGCAACAAGTGGATTAACATGCGTCAGTCAACATCTTTTACGCCGTTGTTATCCAGCGGGATCGCGATGATTTCATCATTTTGACTTTAAAGGTAGGGAATCCCATTTGCATGCCTTAAATGAAGAGTTATATAAACACAGTGGTATGTTGAAGAGAGTATCATTTTAGAAACTCCCATAAAGTATTGAAAGTGGAAGGTAACATTTAGTACATTTTTATTGACCGTTAGATTTTGAATTGATTTTTTTTTTTCCGGGCTCACCGTAAATTCCAGTACATTACTAGGCTACCTTTGCAGACCCGCGCACTGCATGTGTGTCCGTCATGTATATTTTGTGAATAAAGTTAATCAAAACTTAACCCATTCCCTACGGGAACCTAGTGGCCTGTGCATTAAGTCTATGAGTATTTTAGAATTCAGTATTGAACGGGTTAAAAACATTTCTATATACATTCTTGCCACACTCTCTTTATGTTATTACATCAGCTCTTATACTTTTAGATTTGTGTTTATAGATAAAAAAATACAGAAGACTACAACAAAAAGGCTTAAGTGTGGCTGACACACAGAACTACTGAGTAGTTAAGTTTTGTGCATTATTCAAATTGTAGATAACTGTTGACTTCCAAATTTCTCAGCAGTGGCCTAAACAAGTCCCCTGAGGTTCATATTTAATGTTTTGCTGCATTTTGGGAGTTCTGTAAAAGGTATCCCCTACCTGTAATGTGTTTAATACATAACATACATGCCAATGTCTATTGGCTAACCAGAAAAAACAAACAAAAGAATAACTGGAAGACGGACCCAAAATTGCAAAAGATATAATGATAAGCCTGCACATGCATTTCAAAAAAAAAAAAAATGTACTTCCGTTTTGTGCGCCTTATACGTTGCGACTGGATTTAATAGCAAATATCGCCCAAGTGTATCTCAAAACAAAAAGTCATGACCATAGAGTATAAAATGTGTGTTTTTCTGTACTCTTCGGCCATGATTGCCGATTCGTGCGTCTTCAAGCGAACGAGCGAAAGGAGGTCAGGGAATTTCATGCATTTCAGCCATTACATTGTACCGTACATACTTTGCACGGTAGTTCCAATGCCCGTATAGACAGGCGCAGTGACATAGTGCAATTAAAGGGACATTCCAGACGATTTTCATAATTTCACATCATGTATTACATAAATTGACAACTCCATGTATAGATTTGTGGAATTTATAGTGGTTTTTGAGCAGGGAAACGATGCTTTGAAAAACCTTAAACAAATTACACTGAACAATGATGATGACATAGAAGGTTCACATATTTCAGAAATGTAGCAGTGTAATTCCATGACAATACCGCTTGTTTGCGAGTTCACCTGTGTATAATCTATGCATGCCTTCCTCTTTTGTTCTGCTTCCTTGAGTCCCAACTCATGAATTCTTATGGTGACTCTGCCATGTCATCATCCTTGTTCATTTCAATTTGTTATAAATTTTGAAAATGTTCTTATTCTTCATCCCAATCATCATAAATTCTGAAACTCTGTCCTCAGTATAACTAATTTATAGTTGTTCAAATATAAAAATCTGAAAATCATCCGGAGGTCTCCTTTAACTTGCCAGAAGCATATGACTTCAAAGCCTCATTTCCATGAAATAGACAGCTTGTGTACGCAAATCCGCTGGGGAAGTGTTGCAGGATAATTGCAATATCTCACCCCAGAAGCCATCAAATGATTAATAAATCTATACAGCAAATTGAAGGGGAAACTATTCTCTAACTCGCAATGTTAGTTGTTGTTGTTGTTGTGTTTTTTTTTTTTGTTTTTTTTTTGTGGTTATTTTGGGAAACTGAGATTCCAAAACAGAAAATTTGGTCTCAAAACAAGTGTTACTTTTTCACATTTTCCTTCATTGCCTAGAAATGAAACTTCAGTATATGACTATGGTAGTATCGTATCCGGGCAATTACCCCCAGAGGGCAATTACCACCCGGCTAAATACTGGTTAGTGGTAAGGTTAGAGTTAAGATTAGGGTTAGGGTTAGGTTTAGTGTTAGGAGTTTGGGTTAGGGTTAGGATTAGATTCAGGATTAGGATTAGGATTAGGGCCAGGGGAAGGGTCCGGGGTAATTGCCCAGGGGGTAATTGCCCTAGACCCTGGTAGTATATCCATAGGGCCTACTGTGTTCTAAAACATCTTGTGGTCTGTATCATTTTGCGCACGGATATGTCCAGGAAAAAAAAAATCGAGATCACTGTCACTTGTGACCCACGTAAAATCCATAGCGTAAGTAGTACGCAGTCCGATGTATCAGTTTGCGTGCTGTGTGAAACAGTTGAAGCACATTGCAGGGTTCCTCTCTTGCCCACTCACCACCCTGTGGACCAAAAACCGAACCCTGCCGCATTGCGCAGAACCTGACACCGCTGATTGGCTATTTAAAGCGTGCACTGACCAGTAGAGAACGCATGCGCAGGATGAACTAGTTGTGCATGTCCAGTATTTTCTCTGAAATTGGGTTGTATTTTTGCTCTCATTTTCACCTAACTATTAATTGCGCAAACACGAAACTTCGCAGGAAGTGAGTCTGGTGTATACAGATTAGCAATATGTTAAACAAATGCATATTCATGCAGGCGCAGACTTATGTCATGAAAAAAATCGTAACCCTTTCCCACGGTCGACTCTTAACAGAAGAACACATATATCTCGAAAGATACATCAGCATATTTATGTGATCTGATGGATGATATCCATATTAGACATATATGTGTAGTTTCGAGGGATTTGGCGCTAAATAAGGGAGATACAAGGAGGTGAACTTTCGAGATTTTTGTGTCCTTCCCTCCGCACAGTGCGCCGATGACAATTACAAATTCAAAATATTTAGCCTCTTATCAGTGTTTTGCCGGGGTTGTAGATGTGAATGATGAAGCGGACCAGGAATGATGAGTCGGACCAGTAAATTTGGCAATTCCTGAAAAGTTACTGGCCTGACAGCGACAGCGAAATTACCTTTGGAGTTGTAGTTTTCCAAAACATCCACATTTCACATCAAGGATTACACAGTGAAACTTGCCCAGTATCAACATTATCACACGTTTCTCTATGCTGCTTATATTACTTTTTTTTCAGTCTTACCTTCAGTGCTTTGTTTTGCTCAGCAGCTGCTGCAGCAAGTCTACGTTTTTCCTTCTTGACTGACTGGGTATAAATTTGTAGACGCTTCTCGAAAAATTCCTCAGCACGCCACTTCTCCTCTTCTATGCGGTCACTGTGGATGGCAGAAATAGATCTTATGAAGAAACTGACCATTTTCGAACAGTTTCGGTCTAAATACGGTGTTTGTTGTAATTTTTAAGAATATTTTTAAGTTATTCATGCAATCCCCTTAGAGTGGAAAAAAATATATTGAAAAGAAATCAGCAAATGACAATGCAATGAAGACGCAACAAGAAGCCACAATATATTGATTTGATTAAAAGAATTAAGGTATGTCGATATATACATCGAATATTATGTGATAGGATATTTCAACCGCCTAAATCAGAAGGATATGAGAAGAAATTTTTCATCAAAGTTTAGATTGCACAAAAATATTGTAGTATAATGTTCCTTATATACATCTTATTCTACTCTAAATCAAAGACCTCGTTATTTTCAGCATGAAATTTCACATAGAAATATTGGTGTTAACAAATTACTTTTTGCAATGGGGCTATCTGACACACAACTCTGGTCGTTTTGTTTGAGCTCCACAGGAAAAAAAAAAATTGCACATCTGTTTTGGGAATGTGACACTACTCAAAGGTCTATTGCTCAAATACAAGAATTATATCACAGAATACAACTCAAATTACTATAAGTTCTTTTACACTTGGTTCGACAGAAAATCCAAAATGTTACAAAGTGGTTTATTTGTATGCAAAATACTTCATTATTTTCTGTAAGAAATAAAAAGAAATCGTTACATTTTAGCCAATGATTCATTTTTGTCAAATTTTAAAGCAAGATAAAATGTACAGGAACACATGTGTGAGAAAACTAAAGGTTTTGTATCTAATACTAATTGAATCGCATTTACATTTTTTTGCAGTTGCCTGTCAAATCTGGATCATTTGTCTTTATTTACTGTGTGTGACTTTTATTTTGTACCTGAATGTTTATATGAATAAAATTTCTTTGTGAAAAAAAAAGAAACTGACCATCACAACATCACACTATCATCTTTGCATTTATCCGCTTTGAGTTTGTATGTTTGTGATTTTGAAGATGACACCACCTACGTGCTTTCCTGCTCTACTTCTGCCAGCATAACTTGCATGTCTTGGCACAACTCCTTCCTGATCTCTGCCTCCAGGTTCAGCTTGTCTACTCGCTCCTCCACCAACTTTTTCTTTAGCATCTCGATGACGGCAAGGAGCTTCTGCTGGTTCTGTGGTTGGACAGAGACAGGAAAGTGTCATTGGGGGACAATGTTAAAGAGCATATTGATGCATGTGGCGCCAATGTGTGTTTCTACGTTACTTGTAAGTATAATGAAAAGGGAAAAATACAACTTCACAAAACATTTCATCCACAATGAATAGACTTGCTTAGGACTTTTTAAAGTTATCAAAATAATAGTTTGAATATTAAATAGGTACAAAAAACCAAGTCATTGGCGATATTTTATTCAGTAAGCCTTGCGTAGGTCGACATCGCATAAGTTGACACCTTGCTTAAGTCGACATGGCAGAAAAGTCATGATTTTTCCCTTGTTGTTTCTTGAAAAGTGCCACAGTCTTGGTCGACATAAATAAGTCGACAACTTGCGTACGTCGACATGATTTTCAGTGTCAACTACATTAACCCTCTAAGCCCAAGCTATTTTGACCCTTGCCAGGCACGGGGGGGGGGGGGGCACAAACAACTTTGTTATGGTTTGATGTTTCATCGTCATATTTGGCACATGGTTAGAGCAAATCATACTCTACATGACCGCAGACTTGAATCTTTTCAAGGTCACCCACAGAGGGCGCTATTAACATAAATATAAAGAAATACGTAGGAAATATACTAAAAACATATGATGTTTCTGTATATTTTCTTTATCCCCAGTATATACGTCTTATCATATAGAACAATAATTTTTATATTTGCCACAAATGATGTGCAAGTTAAAGGTCATTATTTGTTATTGCTGAAATATCTCAAGGTCACCACATGGGGGCGTTATTCATAACAAATAAAGAAGTACATTAGGAGACCTGTAATGTATTGTTTGGGATAGGTACATGCATAGTTATCATATTTCATATTCCCATTATATTGGAATTTTAAGTGTGCAGATTGAAAATGTGAGGAACGAATGACATTAGAGCTATATCTTGGGTGAAGGAATCAAAATTACACAAAATGAACGGCAATCTTTGGAAAATACGACTTTCATGTACCTGTATTGTCACAGAAAAACAAAGAAAATGATAGGAAAGAACATTTCAGGGCCATGATTACTTCACGAAGTCATGCGCGGCACCGCCGAGAAGTTATGCGTTCAACTACAGGTGTCATCCATATGCGTTGACAAAAGAGAGCATCAATGATCTGGACTAGCGCTCTCACATCCAGAAATACTTGCCCCTACTGCAATTCGCTCTCTCTTTCAATGTGATGGCATCAATGAATTTGTGTACCTTGAATTGGAGCAGCGAATCAAAATGCAGTGCAAAACTGACAATTTTAACAGCAAATAGATTACAAGCACGCTGGAACACGCTTTAGCGGAGTACTTTATTTGAAAGATCAAAATATCACAGATAGAAAGATAGAAAACTGACATGCGGAAATGTGCGCATTATAGACAAATATTAGGTTTTTTAAGAGGGCTTAATTTTCATTTCATTTCGATTTGCGCATTACGAAGAAACTAGAAAAACATGTTTATAATGTTGAATTCTTTCCTTAACTATTCTAAATCAATTCGAGTATTTCATTTAAGATTTTACGGTGAAATAAAGCTTGTAATTTAACGAAAGGTGAAATGCGTTCTTCGTCTTCGAACTTCGTCCTCAAACTAGAGCGGTGCCGAGCATAACTTAAAAGCGTAGTGGAATGCTAGACATCCCATTGTAACGCCTTGAACCCAAACATGTGTTAGCATGAATTACGAAGAGTTGCCACTCCATCTCTGTAACACCTCCCTGGCAAGATCGAACCCTACAAAGGACCCCTTTACTGTAGTCCCATCCACAGCGTTTATGAGTTTATAGACCACATAAGTCCGCAAAGTGCAGATCTATAAGTTTTTATCTAAAATTTCTTCATATTTGTAAGCATTATACTTCATGAGTTAAAATCTAACATCGAAAAACTTAGATTATGAAGATTGCAAAATTGATAAATAGTTTTTTTTCTTAATAAAGGCTGTGGATACTTTTCATTTTTGGTTTCTTTTGATAAGAGATAAGATTACTCATTAGTTCGTAAATCATACGTGAATATCAAAATCATATAACGTCATATAATTCATGACATGACGCTAATGTACTTATAGCCCATTACTTTTTCTTTCCACATTTGATATCTATTTTTCCATAGTTTTCTTTTCATAAGGGTCGGTGACATTACCTTGAATTTGAGATGGCACAGTTCAGTGAACATACATGAAATATTCTCCGGCACCGACAGCTTTTACAGTTAACTACATTACCCGGCCGGCGGATATGGGTTAATCTGGGGAAGGTTTTATCTACTATTAGTGTTTCAAATCTTTATGACATTACTTTTGGGCCCTGCTATCAAGCCCAAATGTGGAACACACAAATAAGTTCATCCATCAAAAGTTCCAAGGATTATCCATACTAAGCATTAATCACATACTGTATAAACTGTTATTTTCGTGAGGGTTTAACTTTTCGCAAATCACTGTTGGATAGCGAAATTAACAACACATGAAAATGTTGTCATGCACTAAAGTAATAGTGCATTTACCTCTAACTGATATGTGATGCGTCTGTGTTATTGTACAAATGTCAAAGGAAGCAAAATGTCTATGTCTACAAAAATGTATCATAGATCTAAAGATGAATCCGAATTGTATGATCCACTTCATTTCTCCACATCAAAAAGACACTGAGAAAAGACATGTAAATTAAATTATAATCTTGGAGAATTACAAAGAAACAAGAAATGTCACTATTGTGATTGGTATTCCTCTGCTACATGAATATTGCATCATTCTTTAATTATGTACATCTTCACAATGTGGAATTGAAATGACATGTTTGAACATTTGATGGCACAACCACAAAATGTGTTGTGTGGATGTACATTCTTGAACCAAGTTTTATTTGATAACAAAATTGTTTCAGAGAGCAATTACTCTGGAATTTTAGCTTTTTTAATTGACCTTTGGCCCTCGACCGCATGGAACACAACTCAATCACTATCTGGTGATACACCAGTTTTCAAAGCAATACTTTGAGCCATCTTAGAAATTTGGAAAAATAGTGATGCCATTTTCACTTGACTTTTGACCCCATGGCCCAAGTCTTTTCATACAGAATCATTGTGCATTAATGCATGGACAAACGTCAAGTCTAGTAAAATGTATGCCTTGAGTCACTTTCAAGACATGGAGAAAAAAAAAACTATCAGCAACATAAACAATACTAACCCTTTTTAAAGGATGGCATAGTTTTGGTTGAGATGAGAGATTCTGCGTTTAACTTTTTGCACGATTTAGGAACGAGAAACCACTTATGAAATATCAAAGAGCATACAATCCTAAGAGGAATTTAAAAATTTATTTGATGAAATTGGTTTTGAATTGGCTGAGGTATCCAAAAACAAAGCAAAATATAGCAATCTCAACAAAAAAAGGGTCCAACTCTTTATAAGTATAATCTTTGTTTTACATATCCCAGCAATTTTAAAACCAATTTTCATCGAATAAACTTTGAATTCTACTTAGAACTGTATGCTCTTTCATATTTCATGAGGTATCTTTTTATCTCACAAAAAAGTTGGATACCTAAAGCCCTATCTTAAACAAAATTCTTATTTCTTTAACTGTTTTTTGGCTTAGACCCTTAATCTGTAACTATACAACTCAAAATTTTCAAAGACAATAATTGTTAAGCAATATATAAACAAGCCGCGGCCCAGCCCGGCCTTTTCTCAGTGTAAACGCAAACTGGGCCAAATGCGAGGCCAATTTTAGTCTGGCTTCCAAACCCGCTGCCCGTACTACTACTAGTACTTCGCTGTTCAGGATATTAACCCCCTCAACGTCGAAAACTATACTAGTTTTCGACGTTCAGGGGGTTGATATCCTGAATAGCGAAATAGTATAGGCAGAGGGTTTGGAAGCCAGACTAAAATTGGCCGCGCATTTGGCCCAGTTTGCGTTTACACTGAGAAAAGGCCGGGCTCGGCCGGGGCCGAGCCGCGGCCGAGACCACCTGCAGAGCGTGGCCAAATGCGATGCCATTTTTGGCCTCGCGTTTGGCCTTTTGAGCGTTTACACTGAAATGAAGGTGGGCTCGGTCGCGGCCGAGCCTCGCACTGTAAACGAGGTCATACTCAATCAACATTTCTCTTTGAAAAATGAAGCAAAGGTGCTAAGTATATAAAAATCTCACCCGAGACTCTCCCTCTTCAATTTCTCGATTTATAAAGGGTCTCACCCTTTGGAAGACTTTAATGGCCTTACGATTGTGGGAAACACTCTCCCTTGACAGTTTCATAGGTGTGGCTGCACTATAAACCTTTTTGAACAGATTCCTACTCTCCAGTAGACGAATGTCCTCTTCCTCATCTTCTACAACATTGTCCTCAGTGTCCGAGAGCACACATGATACAGCTGGGTCAGTCATGATGCTGAGCTGATGAATTGGGTATCAAATCAGAGTTCTGCATAATGGTATGGGATTACAATGGTGAACGGAACTGGTACCTTGGTATGTGTCGAAACCAACAGCATTAGACATGTATAAAGTTGAGCACATGGAAAGAATGAAGGGACAGGTCAGCATCAGCACTGGCGATGGCCAAAGCGAGCTGATGTACAGACAGTACTGCCAATGCAGATTCTCCCATGTCATGTTATTGGCTCATGGGATACATCAAGTCGAAACATTACCTTTGTGCTGGACAATTGGCATATCATAGAAGGCTTATTCAAGTCATTTTTACAATTAAGGTTTGTGCTCCTACAATAGAACTGTACACTCTGACTACATGTCTGATGACCAATATGTTGAATATTTGGTATGAAAAAATGGATACAGTATCAGCACTACTGGGTCCACAGTTACCATGCATCTTGAACGCACCAGCCATATACCGGTATCGGCATGACACATACATGAAAGTAATTCGTATACTTATCATCATATCGTTGGCAGAAAATGCTCTCAACGGTTAGAATTTGTTATGGAGAGGATGGTTGTTAACATGACTTTAAGAAAATTCAGGAAGAAAGTACAAAAATGGCGGTTGGGGTATGGGTAAAGGATATAGAAAATGTAGCCTAAGGCTAATATGGGAAAAAGGCCAGTATAATGCAGAAGATAATGTTTATCAACAAAATTATTATATTCCAATTCTTTGACGACCAAAACATAGGGTAAGACACCAAAACCAGGTGAAAAGATGAAAAAAAATGACTGAGTTATGGCCAAATATGATTTTGTTTTTGTTTTGTTTTTTTTAAGCCGGAACGGCGGCCATCTTGGCTTTTTTGGGATTTCGTCCGGAATACCCTGGATTTTGCATTTTTTTTTTTCGTTCTTTTCTTCAGAAATGATGTCACTAGGCACAAAATCATCAAACTAAGGTGTGATGAGCATGTTCTGAAAAGGTGACCTAAAATTGACCCTCTACAGCCCATCTCTTTACTAATACATAGATCTAGTGACAAAATAATCAACATATTGATTGCGGTCTATCACCAGGAAGAAGAAGTTACCAACCGTTGAGCGCGACACATTGGCCCGAGTGGGACTGAGGGCCTAGCTATTACACTAATCAGGTGCAGGAAAGCCGCCGTAGTCGTAATTTTACGGACAGACAGTGGTGGGACCTATTTCATGCATTAATAGCGACATTTAGAATATGACCACAGCAGAAATTTCAGCAGATTACCTTGTCCTTCAACATTTAGTAAGTTGTTCGTTCTGTTCGTAGTTCAATCTTGTACGATCGTTTCGTGGTAAAAGCGCTAACGTGCGAGCTTCAAATTTACCACCGACAAGTTATGATCAAACTACTGTGTGTATTTTATTGCGCCACCCGAATGCGATTAGGCAATCAGCGTTTGTGATCCTTGAGGGTCAATAAAATTTGTAACACGTCAAACATGATTGGCACGGCGTACTGAAGTGATGGGGCACCTATGGAAGCTTCAAATGTCAAAGGGCATGATTCGACCACAGCACTGCGCAAGATAGGCCGTGGACCGAGAGGGTATGTATATAGGGCTTAGTTTTCATTTTGTGAACTGGCATCGAAGGACAAGTTATTTTTTGCCTGAACACTATGATAAAAATATCAAAACTTCAAATCGGCTTGTTCCCCGGTGGCTAGTTTGCACGGAAATGAATAATCAGCAAAATACTTCCCGAAATAGACCAGCTCGTAATTCCACTGTCCGCATGAGCAGAAAAAAAAGGTCCTTTGTATCAACAGGCATTTTGGTTTGTAAGTTGCCAATGCTAAAAGAAAATATAAAGATCATCTGGAAAATAAGTTCAGATCACATAATACGCGGGATGCCTGGAAATGTATGCAAACACTGACGGGTTACAAAAAGAAGCAGAAATCTCCCATGGTGTCCGGGTTACAAAAAGAAGCAGAAATCTCCCATGGTGTCCGAGTCTAGATCTGCTCTCTACAAGGCAAATCAACTCAATGATTTTTATGCTAGACTTAATGCCAATGTTATGATGTTGAAAGAAGCAATCTTGTAAATGATCTGAACCAAAGCAATGATCCACCAATTCTATGTCACTATCTTACCTCACTCGTGATGAAATGCTTTGAACGTCTTCTTCTCCATAAGCACATTCTCCCACAGATCCTGTCGAGCATAGATTCCTTTCAATTTGCATATCAACCCCGAAAGTCTGTAAATGATGCTGTTATTTTACTCATTCATTTGATTGCCCAGCATGTTGACAAAGTAGGATGTTTTGTTCGTACCACGTTCGTCGATTTTTCATCGGCATTTAACACAATTCAGCCTCATATACTGATGAATAAGCTTGTCGCTGTTAATGCTAAGCCCTCTCTCATTCTCTGGCTTAATGATTTCCTCACCTGCAGAATTCAAAGAGGAAAAGTACAGAATGTGTTCTCTGATTACGTAACTACCCACACAGGGTCGCCCCAGGGTAGTGTGCTGTCAGCTCCGTTGTTCATAATCTACACAAACGACTGCATTTCATCTCATGACAACGTTAATATCTTTAAATATGCTGACGATACTGCTGTAATAGGTATAATTCGTGGTAACGATGAGCGTGGATATCGGAAAGAACTACTTGCCTTTGAACAATGGTGTCGTGATGATTTTCTGGAACTGAATGCAACCAAAACGAAAGAGATGATTGTTGATTTTCGTTCAAACAAACCTCAAGTACAGCCACTCAAATTAAAAGAAGAAAACATAGAAATAGTTGAGAGTTTCAAGTACCTTGGCACAATCATTGACCACGAACTGTCCTGGAAAAACCAATGTCAGTCCCTCTATGCTAAAGTCCATGCAAAGAATGTACTTTCTTAGGAAGATAAAATTCATTCAAAGTTGATAGGACCATTCTACGACTCTTCTACAAGTCTGTAATTGCAATCAAAGCGTGTCGCTCATCAGTTGTGTGATTTGGTATGGCGGGTGCAGAAAGGAAGATTTCAAGAAACTACAAAAAATACCGAAATATGCTGGCAAGATGACTGGAGAGGTGCAACGGCGTAAATCCGTACTGAGGAGTGGGGGGGGAGGGGTGATCGGTGATAGTCACCATCACCACGATTACAAGCCCATAACCGGACCGGCCCAGCCCTTGGGGGGGGGGGGGGGGGGGGGGGGAGAGAAGCTTGGTCCCTCCCCCCCCCCACACACACATTTTACAGGGATCGAATGTCCCACTCTTTTGCATGCAAAGTGGGAGAGAAGTGGCAGCAAAAATATGAAGACTTTTTGTTCTTGTTTTTGTTTGTTTGTTTGTTTTTTGCTTGTCAGCCGACTTTCGGCGGAAAAGCAGACCTTAAAAGTATGAAGACTTTTTTGTTGTTGTTTCTCTTGTCTTTCGTTGTTCTTTCTTCTTGACTGACGGGAGATTTTGACACCCCCCCCCCCTTGAATAATGCCCTGAATAATGCCAAAATAAATTCAATAAAATGCTAATTTGGATATCCATTTCTTTGTATATAATGACGTAGTAGATATTTTCCTGTAGCTATTAATTGTATTCTTTAATTTTCTTGATTTAAGTCAATAAAGCAATCTTCCCAGGGGCATCGTTCCGTTTTAATGATGGTGGGTGGGGGAGGAACTTGGAGTTAGAATATCTGTGCGAGGGAGCGGAGCGACTGAGCGGGGGGATGGTGTGGGAGGGGGTATCCCCCCCCCCTCCCACACGAGGAAGATTTTGCATTTTCAGACCTGAAATTCAGCGATCTGGTGCACACTTTTGGTGAAATTTGGGATTTTTTTCCTATCAAAAAACAATTAAGAAAAAGAAATATTAATAGATAATTGAATGACTACATCGTGGTATTTCAGCTCCTTCTCCGCCTGTATGCAACATCACTGTGAAGGCCTACTAAATAGTGGGGCCTATCACCGGCGTAGCCAGGATTTGATCATAGGGGGAACGGTTAGATGCGAGGGAGCGAAGCGAGAGAGGGGGAGGGTGTTGTTCCCCCTCCCATGGTGAGAACTTTTTGCACTTTGATGTTGTAAATGGTTTAAACGTTTTGGTGCACAAATTTTGTGGCATATTTGGAAAACTGTGTATGTTCAAAGAGTAACCACAGTCTACAGTGAGAATTTTTTGCATATTGATGTTGTAAATGGTGCAATATTATGTATGTTTTTGCGTGTTTTATCGACTTGAAACAGTCCCACATGTTTAAGGTAGCAGTTCATTTTATGTAGATTATTATTGAACAATTTGCCTATAAAATGGTACCATTTAAATAAACTTCTTGTATTAATTCTTTACACTGAAGATCATGAACGCGACCGAGCCCGAGCAAGCGGAGGGGGTGAGGGAGGGGGGAGGGGAGGGTGTGGGAGGGGGTGTTCCCCCTCCCACGGTGAGAACTTTTTGCATTTTCATGTGTAAATGGTTAATTTGATGCATGTTTTTACGTGTTTTATCGACTTGAAACAGTCCAACATGTTCATGGTAGCAGAATATTTTGATGTCGATTATTATTGAACAATTTGCCTTAAATGGTATCATTTAAATAAAATTCTTGTATCAATTCTTCCACCGAATGTCATGAACGCGACCGAGCCCGAGCGAGTGGAGCGAGCGACGGGAGAGAGAGGGGGGGGGGAGTATGAGGGGGGTGTCCCCCCTCCCACGGCAAGAACTTTTTGCATTTTGATGTTGTAAATGGTGCAATTTTATGCATGTTTGGGTGTTTTATCGACTTGAAACAGTCCCACTTAATATTTTGATGTAGATTACGATGAACAATTTGCCTAGTAAATGGTATTATTTGAATGAACTCATTGTATTGATTTTTACGATTAATAATGCACGCTGTTTGTTAAGCAATTCAAACAGAAAAAGCAAGCACACGAGGGTGTAGATGAGAGGCATTTCTCCTCCCATACAAAGGCGATTTTGCATTTTCAGACCTGAAATTCAGCGATATGGTGCAAACTTTGGGTGGAATACAAAAAAAAAAGAAGATAATTGAAGAAATGAATAGGGCTTTTTCAGGGAAGTGCTAAAATCATGGAATAACTATAGCTCTTATTCCGAGTAACTAGGATTTTTATGGGGGGGGGGGTCAAAATTGGAAATAGTGGACCTTTCTCAGGGAGTTAAGCAACCAAGCGGGATAGGGTCTCACTCTGGGAGAGGTATATTTTCAAACGTTAAAACAATCAATTCTTCACCTTTAATAGTTCGGTTTGACACATGTATCAGCCATGAAGAAACGGGTCTGATCATCTTCGTGCCTATATACTGAATTGTTCTTATACCTGTGCGTATCTAGGGAGAAAGGCAAGCGCGAAAATTGCGCCCCTAATTTCTGAAAAAATGTTCAACCCCAACCCCATCCCGGGAGGGACTTTAAAAAAAATCCACATGATATGCTTTTTCAAGCACTTAAAAGGGGTCTTTTGAGGGTGATTTAAATGTCACAAATTTTGGTAACTTTTGGCGAGCGAGCGCAGCGATCGAGCAGAAAAATTTTGTATTTTAGCCTACAAAACATTGAATTCTTGTCATTTTTTGGTTATTAAATCTAACAATTCTAATTTAGATATATGCCCAAAAACTGAAGACTTGCAAAAATACTCTAAATTAGTACTAGCAAGTGAGCCGACATTTGCATATTTCTGTGTAGGAAACATTGCACTTATCTCATAGTTCGTTGTACTTGTAAATCATACAATGCTGGCACACTGTTAATGGTGGCTTGCCCTGTATATAAAATAACAGATCATGCGACAATTATTGAATCCAAAAGCTTGCTAAAACTTACAAATCAGTGTGAGCATTTTCTGAACATGTTCGTATATATCGTATCACTCTTCTGTCGTATTTGGAGCTTTGGGAAGAAGTTTTCACTTTTGTTTTGTTCAAGCGGACCCTGCTCGCTAGCGGGAGGGGGGGGGGGGGTTCGTTCGAACCTGAACCCCCCCCCCCCCTAGTTATCATACGGGCCTGACCATCTTTGTGTTATATGTGCAAAGTCTTGTGAGCTAAAGCTTAGGGGGAGGGTGTGGGAGGGGGAACACAAGCAGAGCTTTTGCGTTATTAGAATTGAAATAAAGCGATCTGGAGCTTTTTTTTTTAATTTTTAGAACTGAATTTCAACAATCTGGTGCACACTTTTGTTGGAATATCTGGAAATTTGTCAATCAGAGAAGGTGGGGGGGGGGGGATAAGCCCTATTCCCTATTCCCCCTTCCTACACGAGGGAGATTCTGTATTTTCTGATTATATTTAAACTTTTTTGTGCACACATTTTGTGGCATATTTGGAAAACTGTCTATGTTCACAGTGTAACCACAGTCTACTTGTATGCATATGGGGCGGGGGAGGGGACGGGCGAGAAGGGAGAAGGCGTGGGCGAGTGCTAACACCACCCTTCCAGTTTTCTTTTAAAAAACGCAAGAAAATTTTTTCTCATTTCGGGAATCATTCGGGATCATAATGATATGTTTGCCCTTCCCCTCTTCCCCCGCTCCCCGTCCTCCAGGATCGACGCCCCTGCATACGAGGGTGCTTTTGCATTTGTAGAATTCAGATGTAAATATCTCAAAAACACATTTATCATGTAATCTGGGAAAATTTCAATCCCAGAAGTGAATACTATTTTCTTTTTAAGGAGGGGGGGGGTAGAACACTCCGTTAATTGAAAGTATCTAGATATCTCATCCCACCCACGGAACCTGGTGCACACTTTAGATGAAACATTTTAAAATCTGTCAATCTAAAGTGTATTAAGTAGAAAGGACTGAACGGGAAGGGTATGGAAGGGGTTAGTCCTATCCCCCTCTTACGCGAGGGAGATTTTGTATTTTCAGAACTGAAATTCAGCCATTTTTGGGTGAAATATTTCGACAGTTTTCTATCAAAAAAGTAAAAACATTTCCACATCTCGGGAGTTACAAGGAGGAGCTAAATGATATGATTGTCCCTAATACTTTTATGGGGAAACCATCCCCCTTCCCCTCCATCGACGACTCCATCGAGCTTTTGTGAGTAAAAGATCTGCTGCACACTCTTTGATAAAAATAAGGAAATACGTCAATCTCAAAAGTGTACTAAGTGTATCGAAAGGGACCGAGTAGCGGAGCTTTTGCATATTTATGATTGCAATTCAACGATCCGATGCATAGTTCTGGCGGTAGTTGGACAATTTTCCACAAAAGAAAGCTCGAGATTTGTCGTCATCTCGGGAATTGCGTAGGGGACAAATGATTTGTCTGCCCCCAACATTTCCGTAGGGGCGGGGCAAATGCCCCTTTGCCCCCCCCCCCCCCCGATAGATTCGACGCTCCTGATCATCCCTGGGTATGCCCATAGATGTATCAGAGTCATCATCGTTTCAGGAATGATTTAGGAAATGGAGAGGGACTCAATTATGGCGGTATTGTTTGTTTGTTTTCGTACATAATTTGCAGATGGTCCCGAGTTGCTCGCGTCATAGCATGTTTACATGTAAGCCTATCGCTGTTGTCAACGTCTGGACCATACCTTATGTCGATATTACTTTCTTCGCGTGCGAGCGCTTGAGAAAATTATGTATACATTATCCTACAAGATAGAATACTGTTCAGCTCTGTTCCCTGTCTGAAGGCGGGTGTACGAACGTCATGCAATATGCCAAAATTGATACAATAACATTTCTGCCTCCATTTTTTTCCTCAAATTTCAGGGGGGATGATTGTACAGGCCATACCCCCTCCTCCATTTCTGGATTTACGCCCATGTACCAAACCCTCTTCGGCCACATCGGTGCGATGAGCACCAAGGTCGCTTGATCCTCCCAGATCTTCTGGAGGACGCCAGGAAGGAGAGGGATGGGGAAAAAGGCGTACGCGCTCAGATGCCTCCAACTCAGCGAGAACCAAGTGCCGTGGCTGCTGGGCCTGTACCCGCGAGATTGATATCGAACGGCCCTAGTAGTTGGTTGAGCAAGTGGACTACCTCGCTGTGGAGGGTCCACTTGGAGGGGCGATGTTGCCCTCGTGATGACTGAGGTTTTCGTCGCCGGGGAGTCAATCGGCAAGACTGCCCATGCCCGGCACCACGTCCAGAGCTGAGCAGCTAGGGCGTTCAGCTGTAATGAATGTGTGGCCCTCTGTGTGTTGATGTACGTGATGGGAACCGTGGTGTTGTCCGTATGTTCATACATATGTACAGTGTTGCCCTGCATACGCCGCTGGAAAGACCAGAGCGCGAGAAACACCGCTCTCCCATTTTCAGCAGGTTGAAATGTTGACAAGCAACATGGAGGGGTCACGTGCCGTGGGCAGTCTGCCAGTGGCACTGAGCCCCCAGACCTGCAGGGAAGCGTCCGTCGTCACAGTGACAGACGTGGAAGCCGTCCGGGTAGTCTTGCCCTGTGAGAGGGAGGCAGGAGCACTCCACAATCGAAGCGGGGCACGGGCGTGTTGGGTGACAGGAATGGGCTTGGACAGGGGGTTGCGGTGCGGGGTGTAATGCCGGGGACATATTCGCAACCTGCAGTCGGGTAGGATATTCACGAGGCTGGCCAGCAGGCGCAGCAGGCGTAGCCACAGTTTGGCTGGGACACTGCTCCTGGCGCTGAGCGACCGAGCGGTGCTCACCATGGTATCCATCCGCTGTGGGGTCAGCCGGGCCAGACCCCGCGGGATGTCGATTACGGCGCCGAGGAAGGTAGGGTGTTGTGTGGGGGTGAGCTGGGATTTTTCCTAGTTTACGAGCCAGCCGAGGTGCTGAACGGTCTCAAGAAGGAAATGCAACTGGCGGTTGAGGAGCTGTGATGACGCAGCCACAAGCAGCCAATCGTCGAGGTATAGGCATTAACGCACAAGCCGTGTTTGCCGAAGAAAATCTATCACGGTGGAAACTAGTCGCGTGAACAGCTGCGGAAAAGGCTTGAGACCGAAGAAGAGAGCTTTTTGGCCAATTGAAGATGCTTGATAGTCTTATTACTTACAATTTGCCAATAGTACCAAACTATTTGAAATTAATAGAACGAATGAAATGCCTTTTTTTCTTCTTGATCTTTGTCGAACCTTGCACGGATTACTAGCGAGTAACAAAATTGACAGAACAAATCAAAGGAATTTTCTCTCCTTGTAGAAAAAATTAAGATCAGAGTAGACAATGTGGTACATGATCACGTTTTCAAACGAAATTAGTCTGTGTAATGAGTTTCTACATTATAAATGTGATGACATGGAACTAGCCAATTATGAGAGGTTCATAGAATTTCAAGTAAATTGGGTATTTGGCAGTAACGATGGAGAGTTGATGTGTTCCACAAAGAGAGAAAATTCCTTCTGTCGATTTTGTCGACTTTGTTACTCGCTAGATCTCCGTGCAAGGTTCGACAAAATAAAAGAAATCCGTTATTGGGTAAATTGTACATTACATTGAAAACGGGTTTGAACCCGTTCCCAGTGTAAAACCGTTATATTTTCGTGTAAGGTGTACGAAATAATTGGTTTTCAAGAAACAGAAGGCTATATAACAAATATAATATATAAGTAATATAATATATAATATATAATATATAATATATAATATACAATATATAATATAATATAATATAATAATACAATATATGCATTTTTTCCTTGACCTTGAATTGCATGTTCTATTATGGTTCCTTATCTTTGCGTCATTACTACCAATGACGCAATGTATAGTAAATTACATGTAACAATGTTTTCGTGAATTTTGTGAATCTGGTACAAAACTCTTTCTTCTTTGTTCAAAGCAAACAAATCATTTAATCGTTGTGAATTTTGATTTTATTTCTTATTATGACGCAATTCACAAGTCAAAAAAACCTACTTGAAAACAAGAAAATAGTGATTCCATAGCCTGATTTTACAAATTAAGATCAAAGTAGACAATTTAGTTCACGATTGTGTTTGGAACGGTGATGAAAACAAATTTGCCGATTATGAAAGTTTCTTTAAAGTTCCAGTAAATTGGGTATTTTGGCAGTAACGACGCAAAGTAAAGAAACATCGGGCAAGTATTTTCGATGTGATCTACAAGGAGAGAAAATTCCTTTGATTTGTTTTGTATATTTTGTCGATTTGGTTCCTCACTAGAAATCCGTGCAAGGTTCGACAACGTGATAAAAGATATCCGATATTGGATAAATCGTACATCACATTAAAAACAGGTTTGAACCCGTTCCCAATGTAAATCCATTACATTTTCCTGCAAGGTATGCCAAATAAAGAAAGAGAACGCTATGAATTGAAGTGATTGACAAATGACCAATTTAAAATGCTTGATAGTGTAATAACTTGCAATTCGCCACAAGTAAAAAAGTATTTGAAACTGATAGAACGAATTAAATGCCTTTCTTTACTTGATCTTGAATCGCGCGTACTATGGTTTCTGATGGCACTTACTATGAATTGCGTGAAGCAATTGCCTTTAGAAATTAACGCAATTACTATGCATTCGTCATTACTGCCAATGACGGAATGCATATTGATTTATGTCAGAATGTTTTTACACCCTGCGAATTTTGTGACTCTGTACAAAGGTCTTTCTTCTTTGTTCAAAGAAAACAAATAATTTAATGGTTATGAATTTTGATTTCATTTCTTGTTATGACGCAGTTCACAAGTTAAAAAGAAACTGCCTGAATACAAGAATAAAATAGTGATTCCATAGCCTGATTTTATAGATTAGCAGATTAAAAGTTAGAAATCGACCTATATACTACAAGATTAAATAATTCATCAAGTAGTTAATCCATTTTCCATTTGTTACGTGTTTACTTCTTTTATTGTTTACATACTGGTCAATCAAACAAACTCCTCCACTCGAAATTGATAAAATGTGAATATCGACGTTTTATCGCAAAAAGATGCCAATAAGGGCTGCAACGGTGACGAAGTCTACTCCAGACCATAATAACATCAATTTGTACAATTTGCCTCATGGGATTTTTTTCTCAATCTTACAGATCTAAACGTTTGTTTTTTTTTTCTCAAAAAACGTGGCAGTTGTCTAAGGCAGCGATGTAGGAAAATCCCCATGTTGTAGTGTAGAGCCTGAAGAAAGGGCGAGTCGCGATATAAAAAGGAGCGAAAATCGCGAGGTATAGAATCCGAGGAAGTGTAATATTCCGTATTGAGTAATAATCCGTAAGAAATGAGAGTCCACGGCGCGAGGTATCGTCCGCGGGAAAAGACGTGGAAGGTAATGTACGGACGTGATATGCGGACGTGACTCCAACGATTAGAACGTGCTCTCAGGATGAAAGCTAATCGTGAAGTGAGGAAGCGTGGAAAATGAAACAGTCCTACACTCCAACCTGGGGATTTTCCTACATCGCTGCATTCAACGCGATTCGCGTCCCGTTACATCGCTGCATCGGTCCTGCTAGCGTGCTGCCGGTGGTGTGCGGACTCTACCAGGGACCTCGCAGTTCTTCCATCCAGCGCTCCAGCGGTGGACTCTACCCTCGCTTGTGCTAGCCGCGGCACCCGGAGGCTACTCCACGCTGCCGCTGGATCTTTTGTACATATTTCTATGGGACACTGTCGTCTTCGTACACCCTAAGTGCATTTGGAGTTAGTCCATATTATTTCGGGAAGTGCAATACAACCCACAAGGACACTGTTCACCTCTTCTGATCCCCTAGTGCATTCCACTGCTGATACGGTCGTCTACCACTCCTGCTGGTGGTGCCTTCAGCTCCAAGTCCCGTTGCCACTCGGTGAGTAATAATTTAGTTAGGTATTTCATTATAGGCCCGCACCATAATACCTACATTACTTCCATTCACGATTTTCCTTGTCCTTCGTCCATCAAGCAGCTTCGACGCTTCCTTGGGCTCGTCGCAAGAAATCACGCTCGATTTTGGTCTCCGTCGCACCTTTCGATGGATTTTCATCATAGCTGATGTGCCTACACCCATCATCGGGGCAGATTTCTTGCGACATTTTGGTTTTTTAGTGGATGTCAAACACCACAAGCTCATTGACTCCACTACACACATTTCTGTCAATGGTCTCTGCGCCCACAACTCTCCCTCCATCGCGAGTCCAATGTTTTCTCGGCCAGACGATCATAGGTATGATACTATCGTCCAACAGTATCCCATCACTCGCCCTACCTATGATCAGAAGGCCGTGAAACATTCGGTAACTCACCACATAGTTACCCGAGGACCGCCCGTGGCAGCCCGACCACGACGCTTGGCAGCAGACCGCCTCACCATCGCCAAGGCAGAGTTTGAACACATGTTAGAGCTGGGTATCATCCGTCCCTCCAGCAGCAACTGGTCATCCCCACTACACATGGTGCCCAAGAAGGCCCCGGGAGACTGGCGACCGTGCGGAGATTATCGCGCCCTCAACGCCAGGACGATACCTGACCAGTACCCAATTCCCCATTTGCACGACTTTACTGCCCAACTCCAAGGCAAGTCCATCTCCACTAAGATAGACTTGGTTCGTGCATACCACCAGATCCCAGTTCACCCTAACGACATCCCAAAGACCGCCATCACAACACCATTTGGGATGTTTGAGTTCACTCATATGCCGTTTGGTCTTCAGAATGCGGCCCAGTCCTTCCAACGCTTCATCGATGAGGCTACCCGAGGCCTGCCTTTCGTCTTTGCCTACATCGACGACCTCCTCATCGCCAGTGAGTCCCCTGAGGAACATGAGCGTCACCTCCATGCCCTGTTCGCACGGCTAACCGAATACGGAGTGGTCATCAACCCAGCCAAGTGCGTATTCGGGGCGAACGAGCTGGATTTCCTCGGTCATCACGTCGACCAGCACGGCATTAGTCCACTCCCCGAGAAGGTGAAAGTCATTCACGATTTTCCTCGTCCTTCGTCCATCAAGCAGCTTCGACGCTTCCTTGGGCTCGTCAATTTTTACCGACTATTCATCCCCAGTGCTGCCGCAATGCTCACACCTCTCACAAACGCATTGCGCGATCTCCCAAAACGCAGCAACAAGCCCATCCCATGGACACCGGAGTGTGAGACTTCATTCACTCGTGTGAAAGCAACCCTTGCCAGCGCTACCATGTTAACACATCCCTCATCTGGTCTACCTTCCAGTCTTATGGTAGACGCTTCAGACATGGCTGTAGGTGGCGTTTTGCAGCAGTTTTCGCACGGTGAGTGGTACCCCATCGCCTTCTTCTCTCAGAAACTCAAGCCTGCTGAGACACGCTACAGTGATTTTGGTCGTGAGCTTCTAGCAGCTTTCTTAGCGGTGCGGCATATTCGCTATCTGCTAGAAGGACGTCCTTTCATCCTTTTCACTGACCACAAGCCACTCACCTACGCATTCCAGGTCAAGCCAGACCGTCATTCCCCCCGTGACGTACGTCACTTGGACTACATTTCTCAATTTACTACTGACATACGCCATGTTAGTGGTCACAGCAACACTGTAGCCGACGCACTTTCACGGATACACGTCGACGCACTTCATACATCCTCCGTCGTCAATCTACGGCAGCTCGCCGACGATCAGGAAGACGACGACGAGTGGACGACAACTCAGCAGTTACCATCACTTTCATTCGGGCGTCTCCCCCTGCCTGATGATACTGGTGAGATTTGGTGCGACGTTTCCACTGGAATCCAACGTCCTTATGTTCCCATGTCACACAGAAGGACAGTTTTTCATACACTGCACGACATCTCCCACCCTGGAATTCGTGCTACACAGAAGCTCATCTCATCACGCTTCGTATGGCCTAATATGCAACGAGATGTACGCCAGTGGGCCAGGTCATGTGTGGCTTGTCAAAAAGCCAAGGTACATCGCCATGTCAAGGCTCCACTGGGCACTTACCCCACTCCAGATGCTCGATTTCAACATGTCCACATCGACATCGTCGGACCCCTCCCTCCATCGAGTGGATATCAATACCTCCTGACATGTGTAGACCGGTACAGTAGATAGGCAGATGCTATACCAATCCGTGACATCACAGCATAGACCGTCGCCAAAGCCTTCATACATCACTGGGTAGCCAGGCACGGTGTACCATCTACTGTAACCACAGACCGAGGTCGCCAGTTTGAGTCGTCACTCTTCAACGAGCTCACTAACACACTGGGCACGACTCACATTCACACCACAGCATACCACCCACCTGCTAACGGCCTTGTCGAGCGTTTTCATCGACAGCTCAAATCATCGCTGAAAGCCCACGACCACAGCGACAAGTGGTACGAACTTCTCCCCATCGTTCTGCTTGGTATTCGGTCTACCACCAAGGAGGATATGGGATGTACACCAGCTGAGATGTTATACGGCACGACTCTAGTCCTACCTGGTCAGATGGTCATCCCAGCCACTACTACCACACTAGATGATCCTGCCAACTATGTACATCGTTTACGTGAGTACATGTGTTGCGACACGGATTGTCGCCCCCGTCACGGATTGTCGCCTGGCGACAATCCGTGACGAGGGCTGGCAGCACGGATTGTCGCCCGCCCTCGAAGCACATTTTGCTGGGTAATATCGTTCTGGACATAATCATTGAAATACTAACACATAACTTACATGGCTACATCCATGCAAACATGCCATGTAAAAAGTCATGGTGAGGTTTCAAGGAAGTGTGTATGTGCGCGTGCACATGATAATTTAGTGTCCGTTTGTGCGTGTGTGTGTGTGTGTGTGTGTGATGGCAGAATGTGCTTATTATGTCAGTTTTTTGCGTATGTGTTTTTTAGCTGCGCGTGGGGAGGGATAACTAAATTAGTAAGCTGTTGCTGGCATAAACGTTGATATTGATTTTATCAGCAGCTTTGAGTTTGATGAGTTTGTTTGGCAGATTTGTATATGAATTCGGAATGGAGCTTGCGCGCGGGCGGATGCTGCTTTTCTGCATACGGTCCATTATGTCTTATTTATCAACATTGGGAAATCGTTTCATCAGGAAGGAATGTGGTATCGGTTCCGGTGTGCGTCGGTATGTGGGAGGGGGTTACTTTTCGTTATTGCAAAAGTTTGTTATTCTGAAGGCTCATTCGTCCGAAGGCTTATTCGTCCGAAGGCTCATTATTCCGAAGGTTCGTTATTCCGAATTTCATTTTTAGATCAACGAACCTCTAGGTATAGGGAATTGTGTGTTTCGGATAAATGAAGCCTCGGTAAAAACGAAACTTCGGATTAACGAACCTTCGTGTGTGTGTGTGTGTGTGTGTGGGTGTATGTATGTATTTGGGTTGGTGAATGTGGGTGTGGGATGATTTAGGTTTTGTTTAATCAGGGGTTGGTGGGTTTGGGATTGGATTTGAAGAAGGATAGTTATAGATGGTATGACAGATGTTGGTAGGATTTAATATTTAGGATAGATGTAGGCCCTAGGTTTGTTTCGGTTGGGGAGGGTAGAGGGTGGTCGGGTTTTTTATGACTGATTTCATTCTAGATTTGCAGGGGCGGATCCAGGGAGGACCGCAACCGGCGCACGCCCCCTCCCCTCCTTTATTTTTTGTTGAAACAAAAGAAATAAAAAGAAAAAAATTGGGGAGGGGTGTGTGTGCGCCCCCCCCCTTTAATTTTGTAAACGCGCCCCCTCTTTACGAAATTCCTGGATCCGCCCCTGATTTGTGTAATGTATTTGTGCGGGGTTTTTTTATGTATATGCCCTTGTAAGTAAGAAGGTGTTACATGATCCAAACCAATATATTCAAGGAATATAGGTTTGGTAGGGCCCTACATGTCAAAGCTTTCTCGTGAAGAAATTATTAGTAGGGTTGGTCTATAATCGAGTTATCTATGTTGAAGTGAGATTATTTGTGGTATAAATTGACAAATGGATTTGTTTGTGTTTCGAATTGCCATTTGTAACTTTTTTGGTTCATGTTACACCCAGAATGAATCGATTTATGAATGATTTAAATGAAATCAATAAATATCAAGGAAAAAAGTGGTGAGTTGGTTTATTTGCATTATGAGGATTTGTTTGAGTGTTTGTTGGTGTTTGTTTGTATTACGTATGTATTAGCGTTGTGCAATGGCAGTTCGTTTGTGCTAAAATCAACTAACGATTGACAATTTTTTTTTACGGCGTGTGGAAATTATTCGCTCATGCATAAAAAGCGTGTGCCGTGTTGTCTATCTGTGATGTAAAATAGGCGACTGGCCGTGCCACTGCCAGAAGACGGGCTCGTCGCCGCTAGTTTCTGCTGGCTAGCTGGAAGCGGTTGCCTATGCGGACGGTGTTTCCGTTGCGAACAGCGTGGTGTTCGCTGAGACCGCCGCTCGTCCTGCTCCAGACGTGTGGCCAGTGCGCACACCTGCTTGGTTAGTAGACACCGGAGCCCCAATGTAGGTATTATGGTGCGGGCCTATAATGAAATACCTAACTAAATTATTACTAACCGAGTGGCTAACGGGACTTGGAGCTGAAGGCACCACCAGCAGGAGTGGTAGACGACCGTATCAGTAGTGGAATGCACTAGGGCACCAGAAGAGGTGAACAGTGTCCTTGTGTGTTGTATTGCACTTCCCGAAATTATGGACTAACTCCGAATGCACTTAGGGTGTCCGAAGACGACAGTGTCCCATAGAAATATGTACAAAAGATCCAGCGGCAGCGTGGAGTAGCCTCCGGGTGCCGCGGCTAGCACAAGCGAGGGTAGAGTCCACCGCTGGAGCGCTGGATAGAAGAACTGCGAGGTCCCTGGTAGAGTCCGCACACCACCGGCAGCACGCTAGCAGGACCGATGCAGCGATGTAACGGGACGCGAATCGCGTTGAATGCAGCGATGTAGGAAAATCCCCAGGTTGGAGTGTAGAGCCTGAAGAAAGGGCGAGTCGCGATATAAAAAGGAGCGAAAATCGTGAGGTATAGAATCCGAGGAAGTGTAATATTCCGTGTTGAGTAATAATCCGTAAGAAATGACAGTCCACGGCGCGAGGTATTGTCCGCGGGAAAAGACGTGGAAGGTAATGTACGGACGTGATATGCGGACGTGACTCCAACGATTAGATTAGAGATTAGAACGTGCTCTCAGGATGAAAGCTAATCGTGAAGTGAGGAAGCGTGGAAAATGAAACAGCATGGTCGGAGCAAACGTGTCACTGACAGGAGCTTTGAGAGTGGTAATTGGCTGGTGAGAATGCGCAGCTCGCCACTAATTGGTAGTTTGTTTCCGTGACAGCAAAACAAGAGGTGTGTTTATGGAAATCCGACTACTCTTGGAATGTGAAATACGCGTGCCTCGGCAAGATGACAAAGGCGAAAAATGTAGTGCGCACCGGGTTCGCCATTTCCTGACCCACTTTATCTGACACACTCTTTCTGACACACTTTTTTTTTTGCCATTCACTTTGTACACGGGGCAGTTTTCATGAGACGGCCTCTGATATTGGCTACTGTGCTAATGAATATTCAAGACTATGGTATGGCTTGGAAGATCACGTGCACGCGGCAGGTTAAGCAGCGCTATACAACGTAGTAGTCTGTACGTACCAAAAAAGAGATTTTTCTCCTCACTGCGGAAAATCTCTTTGGTATGTACAAAATCCGCCGCTGTACAGTAGTGCCGTAACTTATCGGGACAGATTTTAGCCCATGTCGGAACCATAACTGCCGATTGAAACGATAACCGCGGGCGGATACTGCTTTAGAGCAAAAAACGCCGCGGAACGCTATCTGCCGCTACACCGGTGGCTTGTATGTGTTTACAACATGTGTGCATATGGAGGAAGCATGGGGCTGAAAAAGCAGCACCACGTGCAACGTGGTGAGGTAAAAAACAAATCGGACGTAAGAAGTCGTACATTCAAGAGCTAAACAGACAAATAGCGAAATCAAAGTCCACTGAAAAGGTCTTGACACTGTAATGTATGTTCCAAATTCATGTCTGGCTTAGTTTCGAGAGAATTTTCTACACTTGTGAAGGTTTTCTTTGCAAGAGATCAGGAGTGAGATCGGTGAAGTAGCTAAACGTGTACTCTATGTGACTGTTGCATGCATGCGTGCACGTGGCTAGGAGAGTGCGGCAAGAACGCTAGGAATGCACCACCAGCAGGTACGGTGGGCTGCAAATTCTTGGAGCAAAATTAGCCTTCATTGTTCAGCCCGTCTAGTATTTATATATTCATAATATTTCTAATTCTTCATGAAATCACAATAAAAATACTTCATATATTCATAATACATTTTAGAAGCGTAATATGAAATATTTTGACTTTTTTTTGCAATCCAAAGAAAAAATATTTTGAATAAAAAATTAATAATGAATAATAGTTCTTGACTCAAGTCTAAACTTCGTGCGTCTTCTCGCAGTCACCCCGCAGTTGCCCATGGATACGACGCATAAATAATCAGCTGTTTGCTGAGTCATTCCTACCCTACTGCCTCTGTTCAAATTGAGATCGATTGTGATTTTATCGGTGGCATTTAGTTTCATGACCTAATCCAATAAAACTAGACAAATTTAAACAAAAATCCCTATCAATATCACTTGTTGCCACGATAGTTTTCAGATTTCACTAGCTTCATTATCGAAGCTGTTCTGAGGCTGTTGGACATTTGAAAGAACTGCTTTGTAAGAAATCACCTTTTATTTATTATTTATTTTCACACACAAGAATTTTGATGACTTACATAATCTTTTCAAACTATTCTAATGTCATAATATTTCATGATGGTATGTGTTCTGTCTCTACATGGCAAGATGGGATTTTTTTTTCTTCCATCCAGGGTCAAAGAAGGAAGTGACAGGAAGGAAACCAAAACGATAGGGAGGAATGAAAAGGATAGAATGAAGCACCTGCTCAGCGGGCTTTTTTTAATTGATATTTACAATGGTGAATGCAGTACATCAGAATTTAAGTACAGTTCTAAATAATTTATTATTTGAAAAATGAGCAAAGTAAATGGGATATCATCGAGTTCTAAATCTAAACGAAACTTAAATTAGCATCGCCATTTAGATCTAACAATTTACTATATAGCCCTGATGCAACCTTTTGGTTGAGTTTCTTTAGAGAAACGAATTTTTGGAGCACTAACCCAAGTGAACAACCAAAAGGTTTAAAAAAATGATGAAATGCAGGTCTCTGGACCACTCCTGTGCATGAGCGAGCAACAGCCCCCGTGGACAGTGTCACTCTCGTCCTTGGCCTAGGGCTAGGCTACTCGTGTCGTTCTCGCCATCATCAACGTCATGGTCACACGAAATAAATTGCATCATCAAAAGGGTTCGTATATCATCACCAGAATCATTATAATCATTATCACTATCATCTCAACCACAGCAAAACCCTGAATATCATTCCCACCATAGTCACTCCCAGCTCACAAAAACACATCAGCAAACGTACAGACATTGCAGACTTTGTAGCTAACTACGTTAGACTTTATCTACATCGTGTTTAATCAAAAAACTCAACAAACACTCGAACAAAAATCACCTCTAAATTGTTGCAAACGAGATAATCACTTAAAAAAATGGGGAAAAACACTTGTGGTAGTACGATTGTACTCTAAGAATAACAGAGATAAGATGATACGAAAGCAAAAGAGAGAAAAAGAGAGAGAAATGGACAGGAAACCTGCAGAAGTTATGCCACACTCACTGGCACCAAAACGCAATTCGACACACACACGCACACTGGTAATCAGATATCGTCATGGACCCCCTTGAGGAGATCGATATCACGATACCACGCGTAAGTCAATAGCATTAGACCGAGTGACTCATTATGAAAAAAAAAAATCGTAAGGCTGTTGAAAATTCATTAGCACAGTAGCCAATAACAGAGGCCGTCTCATGAAAACTGCCCCGTGTACAAAATGAATGGCAAAAAAAAAGTGTGTCAGAAAGAGTGTGTCAGATGAAGTGGGTCAGGAAATGGCGTAACCCGTGCGCACCTGTCGTGTGCCGGCGCACAAAGGAAGGTCGCGTGGATGTTGACCAAATGCTGGCGTCGCCAGACAGCGGGATTGACAGCAGCCAGACAGTAAAGATACAGAGATATTGGAAACCGCTACATTTAGCCCCCTTCCGTACGACGACCGTATGACAGTATGCCATCATGCATCTGAGAACTCGAATGCAAAGCCCAAGTCTCTGCTAGAGAACGTCATTGTGATAGCGCACACCACTTTCCTAAGAGTTGTTTTACTTCTCGAAGTGCATAATCAAGAAGTTTATATTGAAGTTGTTGTAATTATACCAGACAAATATAATTAGGTTAAAAGATATATCAGACAGTTTAACTACAGCATTCCGTTCCATATCGATGGTTGAATGGATTTCGGTTGCCCTTGCCGCCGTTATCTTTCATTCTTTTGTTACAACAGTCTAGTCTATTTCTAGCCCTCTTGTCTTATGTTTATTTCTCTTTATAACAAAGTTCTTGATAAAGCACTTTGAGAAGCGAAGCAACTTTAATTGATGTTGAATATAATGTAATAACTAAGCATAGCTCTTGTCAAAACACATGTCTCTTGGATAGAACGTCCTTGTTATGGCAAATTGACAACAATGAGACACGACCAAGCTCCTTTGTCGCCTTTTTTTTCCGGCACGATATATTTTCAGCTGTTTAATGCATTTGAGCGCTCTCATGAGAAGCATGATATGTCACTTGAACGCATGTCACCTCAAGAAAATTCTTCATGAAGCTCATTCAGCTTTAACGGAAAGTGGTATTGTCAATGTGATGCATAAGGAAAGTAATTTATTGTAGCTTAAATCGATTTCGTGACCCTTGCCGTCTGTTTTCGTCACCCTCCTGTTCAACCATAAAAATCATGCATTTGAGAACTCGAATGTAAAGCGCAAGTCTCTGCTAGAGAACGTCTTTAAGATAGTACATTTACAAACATGAGACTCCAGTGGAAAGTGGTATAATGATTTGATGTATTACTATCGCTTACTCAATGGATTTCAGCACTCTGTACTTAACACTGTCTGATGAACTTTCTTCCAACCATCTAAATTAAGATTTATATGTCTCTTTAAGACAATGTTCTTGTTAAACCACATTGAGAGGCGGTATACAATATGATGCTATAGCTAAGCATATTGTTGGCTTAATTGATTTTGTCACCTTTGTCGCTTTTTTGTCACCCTATCTGATGCTTTTAATCCCTGTAGTGAAAAGCGAATTAACAATATAATATATGAAATGGGCGTTTCTTGGTTGAAATTTGCTGAAGAACCAAAATGTGAAGTAATTATGGCCCTGAAATGTTTTTTCCTATTATTTTCCATTGTGACAACGGCATAAAACAATAGATATTATAATACAGATGCTTGAAAATAACAGTATTTTCCAAACAGTATTTTCCAAAGATTGCCGTTCTTTTTGTGTCATTTTGATTCCTTCACACAAGTTATACCTCTAAAATCATTTGTTAATCACATTATCAATCTACAAGCTTAAAATTCCAATAGTATGGGACGTATGAAATATGATAACTATATATGTACCTATTTCAAACAATACATCACAGGTCTGATAATGTATTTTCTTAATTTTATTATGAATAGCGCCCCCATGTTGTGACCTTGAGAAATTTCAACCATTACGAATAATGAGCTTTGACTTGCACATCATTTGTGGCAAATATGAAAAATATTGGCCTATGATAAGACATATTATATACTGGGGAAAAATAAATTATGCAGAAAAATCATGTTTTTAGCAGATTTCCTATGTATTTCTATATATTTTGGTAAATAGTGCCCTCTATGGGTGACCTTGAAAACATTTGAGTATGCCGTGATGTAGAGTATGAGTTACTCTACCTATGTGCCAAATATGACGATCAAACGTTAAACAATAACAAAGTTATATGGGGGGCACATTCGGGGGCACAAAGTGCCCCCCCCCCCCTCCCCTTGGGCCTGCAAATGGGAAGGATCAAAATAGCTTGGCCTTTATAGAGTTAAGGGAATAACTTCTCAATGTGCCAGGGCAAAGCGTTTTCTTGCAGAGACGTGTACGTGCCGTACTCACGTAAGGCAGTTCTATATAACAGTGATGACATCGAATGAAAAATGTCGCTTGATTTACTTTAAATTGGATCTTTGGCAGTAATGACGCAATGGAAAGAAACATCGGACAAGCACCATCGATGTGTCCCTCAATGAAAGAAATTTCATTTTATTCGTTCTATCAATTTCGTTCACTTTGTTACTTTCTAGAAACCCGGGCAGGGTTCGACAAAATGTCAAAGCAATGAAATCCCCATGGACAAAACAGTGATGAAATCCGACATTGGCTAAATCCTACTGCATTAAAAAACACCAAACCGACTCTGAATGTAATGATAACTAGAGAACCACTCTGAGAGCGCAGAACTCCGCCAAGCATGCAGCTCATTTCCACCACTGATCTTGTTCATCAGTGATTTCCACCCATACGTTCTTATAGCATTGTGTGCTGAAAGTCGCCGGATTTCCCAGTATAGAAGCCTCTGAATAATATCTTTCATTTATCCTATGCCTTGTCCACCTTGGACTACATTTACAGATCTGCAGTTGCGATCTTAACAAATGTTCATTTGTAGAGGGAGACAAACTGAAGAAACTCAAATCTGAGCCTTCACCCCTCTGAATAATATCTTTCATTTATCCTATGCCTTGTCCAACTTGGGCTACTTAACATAACAATGTCGGAATCTCGGAGCTTGGGTATTTGTTCCATGTTCATCGTGTCACTGCCGGCAATCAGGGACAGCCTGGTGGTAGTGTCGCTGCCCGGAAAGCAGTAGATGACAGGTTCGAGTCCCACTGGTTCCCTTTTTCCGACATGTTTGATAATTTACAGATCAGCAGTTGCGATCTTAACAAATTTTCATTTGTAGAGGGAGACAAACTGAAGAAACTCAAGTCTGAGCCTTCACCCCTCTGAATATCTTTCATTTATAGAAGCCTTTGTTACGTCATAAACCCTCAGCTGCACAGCGCGCCTCGCCCTAGCAGAAACTAGAGCACGCACTTTAGTGCGCGCATGCAAACCTCAAATACGCGCAGCCTGAACTCCCAAGTTCATTGACCCTACCTGCCAAAATATCAAAAATCTTTCATAAATTCCCGTAAAATGCTCGGATCACTACCAAAATATAATCATCTGTTACTTATGTCATTCTAAACCTTTCCTGCAAGTTTCATCCAAAGCCGTTAGCTACTTTTTGAGTTATTTTACACACGGACAAACTAACTAACTAACTACAAAAGCACTCTGAGAGCGCAGACCTTCGCCAAGCGTGCAAATCATTTTCACCACTGATGTTGTTCTTCCGTAGAGATATCAGTGATTTCCACCCATACGTACTTATAGACCGATTCGGGTTCGTTGAGGGCAGCAGACAATTTGAGGCGCTGGGCGCAGCCATTAGCTCATTTTGCGGTGTCCCAGCCTACCCCCCCCCCCCCCCCCGCAACATGTTTATCGCGCACGTTCGCGCACTAAGCAAGCATTCGCGCACACAGTACGAGACGCCTATTGGCTAAAACAACCCTGTATCAGTTTTTCATTCCGCGCGCGCGAGAGGAGTGGGGGAGTGGGGGGGGGGGGGGGGGGGGGTCGGTTGAGACACCGCAGTAATGGCGCTGCCCATGCCAGAAATACACATAGCGCGTCACAGAATCGGTCTATAGCATTGTGTGCTGAAAGTTGCCAGATTTCCCAATATAGAAGCCTTTCTTACGTCATAAACACTCAGCTTCACGGCGCGCCTCACCCCAGCAGAAACTAAAGTACGCACTTTAGTGCGCGCAGGCAAACCTCAAATACGCGCAGCCTGAACTCCTAAGTTCAATGACCCTACCTGCCAAAATGTGAAAAATCCTTCATAAATTCTCCAAAAATTCTCGGATCACTACCAAAAGTTAATCGTTTGGTACTTGTGTCATTCTCAATCTTTCCTGCAAGTTTCATTCCAATCCGTTCATTACTTTTTGAGTTATTGTTCACACGGACAAACTAACTAGCAAACCAACGGTAACGAAAACATAACCTCCTCCCTTGGCGGAGGTAATAATAATGGAATGCTTTTGAAGAAAGAAATCGCTATTTTCGATAAATTAATTTTCTTTGCTCGGGTGGTCAGAAGCTACAGTGTATTAACCTGACATAAACCCGAAGGATGTAAATCAACTTTGGAATAAATGCGAGGGATCGCCGAAGCGATGCAGTTTTTGTAATACATTTTGAAACAAGAAAGGGAAAACTGACCAGAACCAAATAATAATAAATAGTGAGAACTCTGAGCAAAGAAAATGGGTTTTCATCGGGATTCGAACCCGAGACCTCCGGATTACTAGACCGGTGCCCTACTGACTGAGCTATTGAAAGCCCTACATCGGTGTTCGTCCCAAACCCTTAATTCTCTCTGCTCGTATGGTCTTATATATAATCATGCATTTAACTTGAATGCTTTCCTGTATAGTCATAGATAATTTGCATATATTTACATGTAATCATTTATGCAATATGGCCACCGTATGGCTTATGAATGCCCATATCTCTGATTATTTCATCCCTACGTGGGTCCCCTTGCCTGTCTTATCTTCACTGCCAGGAATAATTACTACAGTACCTATACGTTCAGGAGTAAAATCTGCATATAAATATGATTATTCACATAACTAATATCAATACACATATATTAGGATATAGGCCTATATATACATGCAACCTGCACAATGTTGATTGTGATGTCTGTATCTATTTTTCAAGATCAAAGAACACTTACATTTCACAACCTTAATGAACATCCTGTAGCATACACCTATCTGCATGAATTTCCATGAATTTGCAAATAGGCCTACTTTACCATCCATGATTTCCTCAAATAAAGCCTCTGAACATTAAGGAATATAAAATGCACCAAACAAAACCAATTTTCATTTGACTTCTACTTCAAATTAGCTTCCAAGTAAGATAAAACAAACTTAAAGTATTGTTTGGAAACACCTGGAAGCATCTAGAACTAACAAAGTTTCTTATCCAAAAATAAAGTAGAAAAGTAATGAAGTTGGGATCAGAACAAAATTCATCATTTTTTTTTTTCACCTGTTTGTCATCACCAAAGTCAGGATTTGGTTTATCCAGTGTTGTGACCTTGTCACTGGCGAATGTGGTAATGGTGTACATTATAAATTTTGCAAGAAATTTTGTGTGTGTGGGGGGGACCCACAGTATGCAAATTGATGGCTTGCCATGGGCTCATGGTCAAGCAAGTTTGTTGTGCCCCGCATATTCTTAAAATGTGTAAACAGCTACAAACAAAGACGGCATGGCAGAACAGCGGTATTTACATTGAAGGAACATACTTTCACCAACGCCAAACTTCATGATCATGGTAAACTTGCCTGGTTAGTCAGCTCCTGCTTTTTGTCTGAATATTCCTTTTCCTCGGTCCGAGTCTCATTCCTTTTCCTTTCCAGCTCCTTTTTCAGCACTTTTCTCAGACATAATATTTGTCTTTTTAGGTCATCTCTCTACATTTTACAAAATGACAAGGTTCAAACTGACTTTATTTAACAAGTTCCAATCAGTACATACATATATAACATCATCCATACATAACTTCATGTTCATTTAAGCTGAAACATAATTGTTTTATATCAATTGTGACCGTGCACCTCAAAACGAACATAAAGTCGCACACACTGATTTTGCGTGGGGACTGAAAATAAGTGAAATGGGTCAACCTAGCCGAACTTGACTTTTTCATATATTCTGAAAGAGCGGGTCTTCTTTTACATTATGCTAAAATTTGGTATTATAAAACGGGAAAAAAGTGTGTTTTTTAGCAGTTTATCTCGAACATTTTTGGTAGAATAGTGTGATTAGGTGTGTCTTTAGAATCCCTTTTTCATTTCTGAAAAACCTTGTTCACACTCTTCACTTTCAACTCTAATAACGTTTGAAAGGATAGTGCTACTGCTTTGAAAGTTGGCATTAATTATGGACAGAATGTGTTAATGAGGCATGCTTAATTTCAGTTTAGTCTAATAATCCCTTCACTGTTGTTACTCTGGTGGTTTACTTCCTGTTTTTTGTCCCATTCATCGCACAGCCAGCACGGTTTGGTAAAAAGATTAAGCGCTTGATTAGACAATGTACTTCAGAGCCTCTTTTCTCAGTTCACACTTTTCCTGAGTTTGTGCTTTCTTTCCAATATTTAGATAGGTTAGGAGAGTCCATTTGATTTGAGTTACAGTATACATCATTTTAAAGCTTAAAGTCTGCTCTTTTAGAATATGGTCTTCACGAAAATTTTCATGTCTGGCGACTTTTTGTTTGTTTGGAGGTGCAGGGTCACAATTGATAATGCTAAGATATACATGTACAATTAAAATCCCCATTTGGACAACGGGAGGGACACCTCTGTTTCTGTCATAACCAAACTTGAAACAGTCATTAATGTACTAACTCATAGTATTTTTTTTTACTTTTTATTGGATATAAACCAACAGGTAAACAACATACAATGTATTTACATTATTTACAAAAGGTACACATAAAGTCAATATCTGCAAGGTCAACAAATCACATGCTTAGTATACAAAATATTGGTTATACCGAAGTTTCAGCTGTCAATATCTTGTGGGAATTGGGTGTTATTTACAAAATTATCAAATATTACAATATATCATCACATAAAACGGGCGTACAATTTAAAAAAACAAAAAAACAACAACATTATGGAGGGTTAAGTTGGATTGTCCATTTATTCAAATGGTTCGGTAATTTGTCTTTCTTTTCGGCAATTTTCTTTTCAATATTTTTTTTTTCATTTTTAACTCATAGTATTAACCATCACTTCTGGTTCGAGATTTGTGTGTGTGTGTGTGTGGGGGGGGGGGGGGGATTTAACTATAGGCCGAGCTATTTTAGGTAGATGATAGAGCCGGAGCGCGCGATCGCGGCGAAAATTGGCTCACACATTGCCTATGACGCAAGCTAAAGTACCATGAAGTTGATAAAAAATAAAGTTTATGCTAAATTATGCTAATCTATGCGAAATGATGCATGAAATCAGACAATTTTGTATAAATCACTAAATCAAGCTAAAAACAGGTACATTTTTGTGCAAAGGTGACAGTGCACCTCAAAACGAACATAAAGTCGCACACACTGATTTTGCGTGAGGACTGAAAATAAGTGAAATGGGTCAACCTAGCCGAACTTGACTTTTTCATATTTTCTGAAAGAGCGGGTCTTCTTTTACATTATGCTGAAATTTGGTATCATAAAATGGGCAGGAAAGTGTGTTTTTTAGCAGTTTATCTCGAACATTTTTGGTAGAATAGTGTGATTAGGTGTGTCTTTAGAATCCCTTTTTCATTTCTAAAAAACCTTGTCCACACTCTTCACTTTATACAATTCTAATAACTTTTGGAAGGATAGTGCTACTGCTTTGAAAGTTGGCATAGATTATGGACAGAATGTGTTAGTGAGGCACGCTTAATTTCAGTTTAATCTGATAATCCCTTCATTGTTGTTACTCTGGTGGTCTACTTCCTGTTTTTTGTCCCATTCATCGCACAGCCAGCACGCACGGCTTGGTAAAGAATAAGCGCTTGAATAGACACTGTACTTCAGAGCCTCTTTTCTCAGTTCACACTTTTCCTGAGTTTGTGCTTTCTTTCCAATATTTAGATAGGTTAGGAGAGTCCATTTGATTTGAGTTATACATCATTTTAACGCTTAAAGTCTGCTCTTTCAGAATATGGTCTTAACTAAAAATTCATGTCTGGCGACTTTTTGTTTGTTTTGAGGTGCAGGGTCACAAATACTCTTTTTAGTGTCCTTCGCAAATGTAAGAGAAAAAAATGAGCAATTAGAAAAAAATTCTTAACTTTTTCATTGTGTTTTGAATTTCTTATGTATTTCTTCGTTTTTTCGACTTTATGTTTCTCATTGTTTTTTTTTGATAAAATTTGTCGACATTGTTCCGCACACACACACACACACACACACAAAATTATTAATTGATTTAAATCAATAAAAAACCCAAATAATAATGCTTTATGAAATTTGCCTGTAAACAAAGTTTGCATTGAAATTGTACACGAATTCACATTTTTGAGCAATTTTTGTTCTGTTATGCACATTATGTGCGCAATTTCGGAACCACGCGCTTGGGCATCGCAAATTTGGTGTCAAAAGATGCGAGAGACTCGAAAGAAAAAAAGTCATGAAACATCGCGGCAATAGCTTTTCGCGATAGCGATACATCGCGCATAACGTCGATGGGGGGGGGGGAGGACTCGGAGCCCCCCCCCCCCCCTCCCGCGCGCCTAGGTAGGGTTAAGTAGTGGACAATGTCTGTAACGCTTGAAGTGCCCCAATGTAGAATTTATGCTTGCCTTGTTCTGCTTCCTTGAGCACTGAATCATGCATTCTTTTGTGAAGCTGCTATGTTTTCACCCTTGTCCCTTGTGATTTGTGAATTTTGGAAAAAAAAATCCTCTTCCTTATCCCACTCACTATAAATTCTAAAAATCTGTATCCAGTATAACCAACTTATATGTTCAAATACAAAAGTCTGAAAATCACCCATGGCCCCCAAATTTCCATAATAGAATCTTTACCTGGCAAGACATGTACTACAATTTTCATCAATATAACTTCAGGTATTGCAGAGATATGTGGAAAATAGTAAAGTTTTAAGAATTTGACCTTGAACTTTGACCTTGAGCATGTGCACCAAAATGTCAATAGGCACATCATTGTTCCACCAAGGAGGTATGAGAGGAGCTCCTTGGTTCCACTCATACATATATGCGCCAAGTTTCATTTTGATACACAAAAAGATTCATAAATTATGTTGTGCACGAAATCGATTATGGACACAGGGAAGGATGGATAGATGTACAAACAACTCGAAAACATAATGCCTCTGGTGACACTTTGTGGCAGAGGCACTTTGAAGAAACAAAATATGATCATGTGTGAAGAAAAATCATGTTCATTTTATCCCTTGTGTCGTATCCCAACTTGTGATTAATCTCTGAAGTGCCGTTGGTTTTGATTTATTTTTTACTGTATATCATATACATCAAAGCAATCCCGGACAAGGCTTGGAGATTCTCACTACCGGTAATCAGCATGTTAAGGTCTTGGTAATGTTAAATGTATTCAGGCAAGCCTGGAAATTAGTAGAAGTGAAAAAGGTATTCTTAACATTTTTTCCCCAAATGATAGAATTTATTGATTTCTCGAAGCAAGATGATTATACAGTGGATGAATGAAATACATAATGATAAAAACCATAATAAAGCCATTTCTTTGGTACAAAGGTGGTTTTTTTTCATGTTTTTTTTTTAAATATTCAAGTAACTCGCAAGCCATTGGGTCGCAAAGGCTATACCCTGCCCGAAAGCATGTATACACTTACATCACACAATAAAAACGAACTGCATACATTTGAATAAACCCGCTTGTTTACTTCATCATATATACTACTTCAACAGCGGTTGCCACCGGCAACCCGAAGAACCCCTTTCGAGCAAGGATAAAGTCGCTAAACATGATGACACTGACCTCTTTCAAGCAGCTCTCCTCAAATTCCTTGTGGTTGCACTCTGAAGACTGGAGGTCAGATGTCAGCTTCTCAATCATGGCATCCCGGTCCTGCGAAAGATTAACATTACAGACAGTTCATATAGAGGTACCGGTAATGATGATTCTGATAGGACCTAATGACGATGATGATGATTATGGACATACTGATGATAGTAATGAAAGCAATTGTAATAACAACACTAATTGCAGAATGTAGCATTACACAGTGATGGCATATGCCTGATTAATTTACATAAAGCGCACATCTAAAATTGTCCAACATATCTATTATTACATTATTGTGATACTGTGATAAAACACAGAATAATTTTCAACCAGGATATAGATACTATAGCAGGGCTGCACACTGATTCATTTTTGTTTCTACTCTTCCGACCTGTCTCTGTCGGACCAGTAAATACCCAGTTTTTCCATTTTTACGGGTCCAAACAGAATATTTCATGGTCAACAACCACCCCCCCCCCCCCCCCAAAAAAAAAAGAAAAAAAAAAAGCATTCGACTTGTAATCTTACTTGCATTTTTATTTTTGTCGCTAGTGTAAGAACCCCCCCCCCCAAACATTTTTGTAACTTCGCATTGTTCATTTGGCAAGTCCAAGATATTGAGCACCTTACGTATGGGACATTCAGAGATTTCAAGCCTCTGAAAAGTAATGAAGAAGCACTTGGATTTTTCTGTTTATCATCAGTAGGATAGTATCCCTGAGAAGAATATTGTGTTCAAGTTTGATGTCATTTGACCTTGGGTTAAGTATCTTATTAAGAAGAATATGGTAACTTACGTATGGGACCAGAGAAAAACGTTTTTTTTTTAATAAAGTTTGAATTAAACACTCTCTGAAAGTACCATACTGATCAAGTTCTATTTAGAACTGAAAAAAAAAGGTATAATACTGAAGTATCTTTCAGCAAAGCTTCATCGCAAAAGAATAAAACATATTTTTATGAAGTTTATCTAATTAACTAAAGTACACCTTACGCATGGGACATGTGTCTTTAGTGCACAAATACACTCATGTAAATGACTTTTAATTTCTCTATAGTGTCATATTCAGTTGCACAAATCATACAACAACATGTAACCGAATTTGCGATCCTCTTTGTGCCTATCTCTACCTCAAATAATAGCGAGAATGCGATGATTTCATGAATTTATTTTGGGCTGTAATCCTTTATGATGCTCGTACCAGAATGCGACCTTTATTTTTTTCTCCTGATGATCTCATTGCACTTTGTGCATGTGTTCTTGAAAGGTACAAGACAGCACCAAATTTAAGATTCTGTTTGCGTCTCATATGAGACCATTCTGAAAGATGATGAAAATATCCATTTGTGAAATGATGTGTAAAACGAAAATGAACACAATCAGATATATAACCCCAAGAGGGCCTGGGGGAAGAATCCGCACTCCCCCTCGATGTTTCGTGCTATAATTCTGTGACGCGAGAAAGCTTTGTTGCGAGGCTTCTTTACTTACTTGGTTCAAGTCTCGTGCAACTTTAGAGAACAAATTCTGAAAACAATAAAATATTTAAGAATTGAAATGAGTTTTGGAAGGTCTATGTGACGTACAATTGTTGAATATGCTACAACATATTTACAGACCAAAAAGCAGACTGTCAATGCTTTTAATTCGGCTGAAATTTGATCTTTAGCTAAATTAGCATAATACTATTAGTTAATCAAAATTAGAAATTGATTTTCTCAAAAAGCTTATGGCACAAACTTGTAGATTATGACGTGGGTCTCACGAATGCCAATTTTGTCGCAATAGCACCATCAACGGTCGAGATCGGGGGGGGGGGGGGGATCCCCCCCCCCCCCCCCGCTCTGTTTTCAGGATAGCCAAAAAAGCCCGGCCTGAATAGGGTTAAACACTGTAAAAGAAAGTTTTCATTTTCCTAAACATCGGCAACAAGTGGATTAACATGCGTCAGTCAACTTCTTTTACGCCGTTGTTATCCAGCGGGATCGCGATGATTTCATCATTGAAAGGTAGGGAATCCCATTTGCATGCCTTAAATGAAGAGTTGTATAAACACAGTGGTATGTTGAAGATAGTATCATTCTAGAAACTCCCATAAAGTATTGAAAGTGGAAGGTAACATTTAGTACATTTTTATTGACCGTTAGATTTTGAATTGAATTTTTTTTTTCGGGGCCCACCGTAAATTCCAGTACATTACTAGGCTACCTTTGCAGACCCATGCACTGCATGTGTGTCCATCATGTATATTTTGTGAATAAAGTTAATCAAAACTTACAAACATTTCTATATACATTCTTGCCACACTCTCTTTATGTTATTACATCGGCTCTTATACTTTTAGATTTGTGTTTATAGATAAAACAATACAGAAGACTGCAACAAAAAGGCTTTAACTGTTGCTGACACACAGAACTACTGAGTAGTTGAGTTTTGTGCATTATTCAAATTGTAGATAACTGTTGACTTCCAAATTTCTAAGCAGTGGCCTAAACAAGTCCCCTGAGGTTCATATTACATGTTTTGATGCATTTTGGGAGTTCTGTAAAAGGTATCCCTTACCTGTAATGTGTTTAATACATAACATACATGCCAATGTCTATTGGCTAACCAGAAAAAAAAACACAAAAGAATAACTGGAAGACGGACCCAAAATTGCAAAAGATATAATGATAAGCCTGCACATGCATTTCAAAAACAACAACAAAAAAAACATGTACTTCCATTTTGTGCGCCTTATACGTTGCGACTGGATTTAGCAAATATCGCCCAAGTGTATCTCAAAACAAAAAGTCATGACCATAGAGTATAAAATGTGTGTTTTTCTGTACTCTTCGGTCATGATTGCCGATTCGTGCGTCTTCAAGCGAACGAGCGAAAGGAGGTCAGGGAATTTCATGCATTTCAGCCATTACATTGTACCGTACATACTTTGCACGGTAGTTCCAATGCCCGTATAGACAGGCGCAGTGACATGGTGCAATTAAAGGGACATTCCAGACGATTTTCATAATTTCACATCATGTATTACATAAATTGACAACTCCATGTATAGATTTGTGGAATTTATAGTGGTTTTTGAGCAGGGAAACAATGCTTTAAAAACCTTAAACAAATTACACTGAACAAGGATGATGACATAGAAGGTTCACATATTTCAGAAATGTAGCAGTGTAATTCCATGACAATACCGCTTGTTTGCGAGTTCACCTGTGTATAATCTATGCATGCCTTCCTCTTTTGTTCTGCTTCCTTGAGTCCCAACTCATGAATTCTTATGGTGACTCTGCCATGTCATCATCCTTGTTCATTTCAATTTGTTATAAATTTTGAAAATTTTCTTATTCTTCATCCCAATCATCATAAATTCTGAAACTCTGTCCTCAGTATAACTAATTTATAGTTGTTCAAATATAAAAATCTGAAAATCATCCGGAGGTCTCCTTTAACTTGCCAGAAGCATATGACTTCAAAGCCTCATTTCCATGAAATAGACAGCTTGTGTACGCAAATCCGCTGGGGAAGTGTTGCAGGATAATTGCAATATCTCACCCCAGAAGCCATCAAATGATTAATAAATCTATACAGCAAATTGAAGGGGAAACTATTCTCTACCTCGAAATGTTAGTTGTTGTTGTAGTTGTTGTTTGTTTGTTTGGTTTTTTTTTTTTTTGGTTATTTTGGGAAACTGAGCTTCCAAAACAGAAAATTTGGTCTCAAAACAAGTGTTATTTTTCACATTTTTCTTCATTGCCCAGAAATGAAACTTCAGTATATGACTATGGTAGTATATCCATAGGGCCTACTGTGTTCTAAAACATCTTGTGGTCTGTATCATTTTGCGCACGGATATGTCCAGGAAAAAAAAATCGAGATCACTGTCACTTGTGACCCACGTAAAATCCATAGCGTAAGTAGTACGCAGTCCGATGTATCAGTTTGCGTGCTGTGTGAAACAGTTGAAGCACATTGCAGGGTTCCTCTCTTGCCCACTCACCACCCTGTGGACCAAAAACCGAACCCTGCCGCATTGCGCAGAACCTGACACCACTGATTGGCTAAGCGTGCACTGACCAGTAGAGAACGCATGCGCAGGATGATCTAGTTGTGCATGTCCAGTATTTTTTCTGAAATTGGGTTGTATTTTTGCTCTCATTTTCACCTAACTATTCATTGCGCAAACACGAAACTTCGCAGGAAGTGAGTCTGGTGTATACAGATTAGCAATATGTTAAACAAATGCATATTCATGCAGGCGCAGACTTATGTCATGAAAAAAATCGTAACCCTTTCCCACGGTCGACTCTTAACAGAAGAACACACATATCTCGAAAGATACATCAGCATATTTATGTGATCTGATGGATGATATCCATATTAGACATATATGTGTAGTTTCGAGGGATTTGGCGCTAAATAAGGGAGATACAAGGAGGTGAACTTTCGAGATTTTTTTGTCCTTCCCTCCGCACAGTGCGCCGATGACAATTACAAATTCAAAATATTTAGCCTCTTATCAGTGTTTTGCCGGGGTTGTAGATGTGAATGATGAAGCGGACCAGGAATGATGAGTCGGACCAGTAAATTTGGCAATTCCTGAAAAGTTACTGGCCTGACAGCGACAGCGAAATTACCTTTGGAGTTGTAGTTTTCCAAAACATCCACATTTCACATCAAGGATTACACAGTGAAACTTGCCCAGTATCAACATTATCACACGTTTCTCTATGCTGCTTATATTACTTTTTTTTTTTCAGTCTTACCTTCAGTGCTTTGTTTTGCTCAGCAGCTGCTGCAGCAAGTCTACGTTTTTCCTTCTTGACTGACTGGGTATAAATTTGTAGACGCTTCTCGAAAAATTCCTCAGCACGCCACTTCTCCTCTTCTATGCGGTCACTGTGGATGGCAGAAATAGATCTTATGAAGAAACTGACCATTTTCGAACAGTTTCGGTCTAAATACGGTGTTTGTTGAAATTTTTAAGAATATTTTTAAGTTATTCATGCAATCCCCTTAGAGTGGAAAAAATATATTGAAAAGAAATCAGCAAATGACAATGCAATGAAGACGCAACAAGAAGCCACAATATATTGATTTGATTAAAAGAATTAAGGTATGTCGATATATACATCGAATATTATGTGATAGGATATTTCTTGGACTTCTCCAAGGCCTTCGACACGATTAATCATAACATTTTGCTCCATAAGTTATCGCACTATGGAATACGTGGGAAGGCCTTGGAGTGGTTCAAGAGTTATTTAGCTAACAGAAAACAGTTTGTTTCAATTAAGATAATCATTCAGTTATAAGAGATGTTAAGTGTGGCGTTCCACAGGGAAGTCTCTTAGGGCCGCTGTTATTCATTATTTATATCAATGATTTTTCCTCTGTTTCAGAGCTACTTTCTTTTATACACTTTGCTGATGATACCAGTGTTTTTCTTGCCCATAACGATATCGATGTTCTAGTTCAACAAGTAAATACGGAATTGAAAAAAGTGACCAACTGGGTCAGAGCTAACAAGTTATCTCTGAATGTTCAAAAAACAAAATATATGCTTTTCAGCAATACTGTGGATTCTTTGAACTCAGAAATAGTTCTGAATGATTGTAATTTAGAAAGTGTGTCATACTTTAAATTTCTTGGTATTTTTGTAGATAATAAACTTTCTTGGAAAATACATATAGATCATATCTGCAAAATTATTTCTCGCAATATAGGTGTTATGAATAGACTGAAATTTTATATTCCTGAAAAGACCCTACTGGTGTTATACTCCTCTTTGATACTCCCTTACCTTAATTATGGAATTTTAGCTTGGGGCAATACTCATCAGACACTGCTGAATAGAGTGTTATTATTGCAAAAGAAAGCCCTCCGTATCATTTCTAATTCTCCTACACGTTCACATACAAATGCATTGTTTGACTGTTATAAGCTATTGAAAATAAACGAATTATTCTTAGTTAACTTAGGTCAATTTATGTATATGTATGATAACAATTTACTCCCACCTATCTTTGATTTTATGTTTCAAAAAAATCAATCCTTCCATAATTACCCCACCCGACGTTCTAACGAGTTTCATTTACCACTTCTTCGAACGATTTTAGCAAAGAATACACTTATTTACACTGGACCAAATTATTGGAATTCCCTGAACCATGATTTAAAATCTGCTCCATCTATATACTCATTTAAAAGGAGATTAAAGTCTTTTCTTTTACAATCTTATAATGACGACTCGCAGAGTCAGATTAGTTTATAGGCTTACTTTGCTACTCATCCGCAATATCGGCATTGCCGTTCTCTTTATTATTGTAACTATTGCTCAAGCCTTGATTATAAGATTTTCGTTAACCTATACTTCGCAGTTGCAGGGTTTTTTTTTTCTATATTCTTTTTTCTTCTTCTCTTTCTTCCTCAAACCCCCGAGGATCGTCATCTGTGTTGCATATTCCTGTCTATTTTGTTACCTCTTTATCACGCTATAGTTTTGTTTCCTCTTGTGTCGTCATGTCAGTTTTTTTTTTCTTGTTTTTCCTCCTACAAGTAGTCTTGTTGCTGTCCCAGTCCTGTTGCATGTTCATTACTCTGTTTGTAGTTGTTCTATGTATAACTGTTTGTTCGTCTGTCTCTTAGTGGGCTGCCAAACTTTTTTTTGTGACGAACTTTTTGTGCGGATTTTTTGCTGTTTTCAATTCAATTTTTACATCGGACTTCTAATAACGAGGGGCCCACACTCTACAAGCTCTGTCTTTTTAGTGGGTCCCTCCGTTTTTTTCACACAGTGCATAATTATATTGAAAACTATTTCACTTTCGTTGTCTTAGCAGCTATTGCAATGTATCGATACTGTTAGTTTTTTTTTGTGCTATTATTGTTGTTTTCTCTGTACAATTGTATGCATTGATTTTGTCACTTAAGAAAGTGAGATTTATGTTTGTGTTATATATTGTGGAAAAAACGAATAAATATGAACTTGAAACCGCCTAAATCAGAAGGATATGAGAAGAAATTTTTCATCAAAGTTTAGATTGCACTAAAATATTGTAGTATAATGTTCCTTATATACATCTTATTCTACTCTAAATCAAAGACCTCGTTATTTTCAGCATGAAATTTCACATAGAAATATTGGTGTTAACAAATTACTTTTTGCAATGGGGCTATCTGACACACAACTCTGGTCGTTTTGTTTGAGCTCCACAGGAAAAAAAAATTGCACATCTGTTTTGGGAATGTGACACTACTCAAAGGTCTATTGCTCAAATACAAGAAATTATATCACAGAATACAACTCAAATTACTATAAGTTCTTTTACACTTGGTTCGACAGAAAATCCAAAATGTTACAAAGTGATTTATTTGTATGCAAAATACTTCATTATTTTCTGTAAGAAATAAAAAGAAATCGTTACATTTTAGCCAATGATTCATTTTTGTCAAATTTTAAAGCAAGATAAAATGTACAGGAACACATGTCTGAGAAAACTAAAGGTTTTGTATCTAATACTAATTGAATCGCATTTATTATTTTTAGTTATTTCTCAGTTGCCTGTCAAATCTGGATCATTTGTCTTTATTTACTGTATGTGACTTTTATTTTGTACCTGAATGTTTATATGAATAAAATTTCTTTGTGAAAAAAAAAAAGAAACTGACCATCACAACATCACACTATCATCTTTGCATTTATCCGCTTTGAGTTTGTATGTTTGTGATTTTGAAGATGACACCACCTACGTGCTTTCCTGCTCTACTTCTGCCAGCATAACTTCCATCTCTTGGCACAACTCCTTCCTTATCTCTGTCTCCAGGTTCACCTTGTCTACTCGCTCCTCCACCAACTTTTTCTTCAGCATCTCGATGACGTCAAGGAGCTTCTGCTGGTTCTGTGGTTGGACAGAGACAGGAAAGTGTCATTGGGGGACAATGTTAAAGAGCATATTGATGCATGTGGCGCCAATGTGTGTTTCTACGTTACTTGTAAGTATAATGAAAAGGGAAAAATACAACTTCACAAAACATTTCATCCACAATGAATAGACTTGCTTAGGACTTTTTACAGTTATCAAAATAATAGTTTGGCCATTGAATAGGTACAAAAAACCAAGTCATTGGCGATATTTTATTCAGTAAGCCTTGCGTAGGTCGACATCGCATAAGTTGACACCTTGCTTAAGTTGACATGGCAGAAAAGTCATGATTTTTCCCTTGTTGTTTCTTGAAAAGTGCCACAGTCTTGGTCGGCATTAATAAGTCAACAACTTGCGTACGTCGACATGATTTTCAGTGTCAACTACATTAACCCTCTAAGCCCAAGCTATTTTGACCCTTGCCAGGCCCGGGGGGGGGGGGGGGGGGGGGGCACAAACAACTTTGTTATGGTTTGACGTTTCATCGTCATATTTGGCACATGGTTAGAACAACTCATACTCTACATGACCGCAGACTTGAATCTTTTCAAGGTCACCCAGAGAGGGCGCTATTAACATAAATATAAAGAAATACGTAGGAAAAATACTAAAAACATATGATGTTTCTGTATATTTTCTTTATCCCCAGTATATACGTCTTATCATATAGACCAATAATTTTTTTACATTTGCCACAAATGATGTGCAAGTTAAAGGTCATTATTTGTTATTGCTGAAATATCTCAAGGTCACCACATGGGGGCGTTATTCATAACAAATAAAGAAATACATTAGGAGACCTGTGATGTATTGTTTGGGATAGGTACATACATAGTTATCATATTTCATATTCCCATTATATTGGAATTTTAAGTGTGCAGATTGAAAATGTGAGGAACGAATGACATTAAGAGCTATATCTTGGGTGAAGGAATCAAAATGACACAAAATGAACGGCAATCTTTGGAAAATACGACTTTGAAGTATCTGTATTGTCACAGAAAAACAAAGAAAATGATAGGAAAGAACATTTCAGGGCCATGATTACTTCACTTTTTACTTCTTCAGCAAATTCCAGCCAAGAAACGCCTATTTCATACATTATAATATTGTTAATTGGAATTGGAACAACAAAATACGCAAATTTGACTGACATGGTAGTCAGTTTACGGTTTCGATGGCAACCAGCAATATCAAACATAGTTAAATTATATATCAAAATATTTGGAATAAGATTTTACGAAAAGGCACCAAATTTGGTTAAAATTGGATTAAGGGCGAAGGGGTGGTGAATAAAAATCGGATAGGGGGGCCTCATAACAATACGCGTATATGTTGCAAATTTGGTCTCAAAAGTTGTGCGGGGCTTAAAAAAAGTCAAGAAACATAATGACGAGGCCTTCTCGTGTTACAGAATTATTGCAAGAAATGTTGGGGGGGGGAGAGATTCTGCATCTCCATCCCTTTTAGGGCTAAAACTTACTTGAGATCATTCTCCTTGGTGTCTGTTTTTCATTTTTGAACGTCAAGGCAGCCATCAGACATTCATTTTACCATCAAACACAGCTAAATGTTGCTTTTATTCATTTCGAAATGTAGTGGGAAATATCCGACATTTATTTTAGCATTGTATGGAGCAGAATGTTACTGCCATTCACATCCAAACGTAAAAGCAATCATCGGACATTTATTTTTGAATCTTCCGGAGTAGAATGTTAGTGCTATTTACTTTCGAAAGTAAAAGCAAACATCCAACGTTTATCTAACCATCAAACGGATTTGAATTTTTATTATTATTCATTTCCGAACGTCAAAGCAAACTTTCAACATCTATTTTAGCATCTTGCGGAGCCGAATGTTATCCTTATTCATTTCCGAAAGCAAAATGAAATATCTAACATTGATTTAAGCACCGTACGGAGCTGAATCTTACCGTTATTCATTTCCAAAAGTATAAGCAAACATCCGTCATTTATTTTCGTATCATACGGAGTCTGATATCACCGTTATTCATTTCCAAAATTAAAAGCAATTTATTTTAGTATGTTACGGAGCCGATTGTTACCGCTGTTCATCTCCAAAAGTAAAGGCAAACATTTTTTTACTGGCCCGACGTGCGTTTTGGTGGCCCCGAGCGACCGTTAGTGTCGAGTCCTGAATATGTGCAGCACACAAAGGATGGGCTACTTGGTTGCAAGAAATTAAAGAAAAAACAAACAAACAAGAGTGAGAAATATTGCAAGATCAGATTCGGTCTACGGCTTCTGAGCACGCTGCTATTACTGTATTCATAAATATCTATGCAAGATCAGGGAGGTGCGAGAGAAGGAGAGACAAACTGCTCTCCTTTGAAGTCATGCGCGGCACCGCCGAGAAGTTATGCGTTCAACTACAGGTGTCATCCATATGCGTTGACAAAAGAGAGCATCAATGATCTGGACTAGCGCTCTCACATCCAGAAATACTTGCCCCTACTGCAATTCGCTCTCTCTTTCAATGTGATGGCATCAATGAATTTGTGTACCTTGAATTGGAGCAGCGAATCAAAATGCAGTGCAAAACTGACAATTTTAACAGCAAATAGATTACAAGCACGCTGGAACACGCTTTAGCGGAGTACTTTATTTGAAAGATCAAAATATCACAGATAGAAAGATAGAAAACTGACATGCGGAAATGTGCGCATTATAGACAAATATTAGGTTTTTTAAGAGGACCTAATTTTCATTTCATTTCGATTTGCGCATTACGAAGAAACTAGAAATACATGTTTATAATGTTGAATTCTTTCCTTAACTATTCTAAATCAATTCGAGTATTTCATGTAAAATTTTACGGTGAAATAAAGCTTGTAATTTAACGAAAGGGGAAAAGCGTTCTTCGTCTCCGAACTTCGTCTTCAAACTAGAGCGGTGCCGAGCATAACTTAAAAGCGTAGTGGAATGCTAGACATCCCATTGTAACGCCTTGAACCCAAACATGTGTTAGCATGAATTACGAAGAGTTGCCACTCCATCTCTGTAACACCTCCCTGGCAAGATCGAACACTACATAGGACCCCTTTACTGTAGTCCCATCCAAAGCGTTTATGAGTTTATAGACCACACAAGTCCGCAAAGTGCAGATCTATAAGTTTGTATTTAAAATTTCTTAATATTTGTAAGCATTATACTTCATGAGTTAAAATATAACATCGAAAAACTTAGATTATAAAGATTGCAAAATTGATAAATAGTTTTTTCTTGATAAAGGCTGTGGATACTTTTCATTTTTGGTTTCTTTTGATAAGAGATAAGATTACTCATTCGTAAGTCATACGTGAATATCAAAATCATATAACGTCATATAATTCATGACATGACGCTAATGTACTTATAGCCCATTACTTTTTCTTTCCACATTTTATATCTATTTTTCCATAGTTTTCTTTTCATAAGGGTCGGTGACATTACCTTGAATTTGAGATGGCACAGTTCAGTGAACATACATGAAATATTCTCCGGCACCGACAGCTTTTACAGTTAACTACATTACCCGGCCGGCGGATATGGGTTAATCTGGGGAAGGTTTTATCTACTATCAGTGTTTCAAATCTTTATGACATTACTTTTGGGCCCTGCTATCAAGCCCAAATGCGGAACACACAAACAAGTCCATACATCAAAAGTTCCAAGGATTATCCATACTAAGCATTAATCACATACTGTATAAACTGTTATTTTCGTGAGGGTTTAATTTTTCGCAGATCACTGTTGGATAGCGAAATTAACAACACATGAAAATGTTGTCATGCACTAAAGTAATAGTGCATTTACCTCTAACTGATATGTGATGCGTCTGTGTTATTGTACAAATGTCAAAGGAAGCAAAATGTCTATGTCTACAAAAATGTATCATAGATCTAAAGATGAATCCGAATTGTATGATCCACTTCATTTCTCCACATCAAAAAGACACTGAGAAAAGACATGTAAATTGAATTATAATCTTGGAGAATTACAAAGAAACAAGAAATGTCACTATTGTGATTGGTATTCCTCTGCTACATGAATATTGCATCATTTTTTAATTATGTACATCTTCACAATGTGGAATTGAAATGACATGTTTGAACATTTGATGGCACAACCACAAAATGTGTTGTGTGGATGTACATTCTTGAACCAAGTTTTATTTGATAACAAAATTGTTTCAGAGAGCAATTACTCTGGAATTTTAGCTTTTTTAATTGACCTTTGGCCCTTGACCGCATGGAACACAACTCAATCACTATCTGGTGATACACCAGTTTTCAAAGCAATACTTTGAGCCATCTTAAAAATTTGGAAAAATAGTGATGCCATTTTCACTTGACTTTTGACCCCATGGCCCAAGTCTTTTCATACAGAATCATTGTGCAGTTATGCATGGACAAACGTCAAGTCTAGTAAAATGTATGCCTTGAGTCACTTCCAAGACATGAAGAAAAAAACAATCAGCAACATAAACAATACTAACCCTTTTTAAAGGATGGCATAGTTTTGGTTGAGATGAGAGATTCTGCGATTAACTTTTTGCACGATTTAGGAACGAGAAACCACTTATGAAATATCAAAGAGCATACAATCCTAAGAGGAATTTAAAAGTTTATTTTTTTTTTTGATGAAATTGGTTTTGAATTGGCTGAGGTATCCAAAAACAAAGCAAAGTATAGCAATCTTACCAAAAAAGGGTCCAACTCTTTATAAGTATAATTTTTGTTTTACATATCCCAGCAATTTTAAAACCAATTTTCATCAAATAAACTTTGAATTGTACTTAGAACTGTATGCTCTTTCATATTTCATGAGGTATCTTTTTATCTCACAAAAAAAAAAATCTAAAACAAACATCTTATTTCTTTAACTGTTTATTAGCTTAGACCTTTAATCTGTAACTATACAACTCAAAATTTTCAAAGACAATAATTGTTAAGCAATATATAAACAAGCCGCGGCCGAGCCCGGCCTTTTCTCAGTGTAAACGCAAACTGGGCCAAATGCGAGGCCAATTTTAGTCTGGCTTCCAAACCCTCTGCCCGTACTACTACTAGTTCTTCGCTGTTCAGGATATTAACGCCCTCAACGTCGAAAACTAGTATAGTTCATCGTGGTTTTGTCCTGCAAAGGATTTTTTCCTTCGGCAAAGGCCTTTGCCCGAACGGCGACTTCATCGCCACGGAATTCATTTGGCAAATTTGCTATTGTCTGGTTTTCATACCCTTTGCCAACTGAATTCTGTTGCGACGAAGTCGCCGTTCGGGCAAAGGCCTTTGCCGAAAGAAAAAAATCCTTTGCAGGACAAAACGACCTTAGACTATACTAGTTTTCGACGTTCATGGGGTTGATATCCTGAATAGCGAAATAGTACAGGCAGAGGGTTTGGAAGCCAGACTAAAATTGGCCGCGCATTTGGCCCAGTTTGCGTTTACACTGAGAAAAGGCCGGGCTCGGCCGCGGCCGAGCCGCGGCCGAGACCACCTCCAGAGCGTGGCCAAATGTGATGCCAATTTTGGCCTCGCATTTGGCCTTTTGAGTGTTTCCACTGAAATGAAGGTGGGCTCGGCTGCGGCCGAGCCTCGCACTGTAAACGAGGTCATACTCAATCAACATTTCTCTTTGAAAAATGAAGCAAAGGTGCTAAGTATATAAAAATCTCACCCGAGACTTTCCCTCTTCAATTTCTCGATTTATAAAGGGTCTCACCCTTTGGAAGACTTTAATGGCTTCACGATTGTGGGAAACACTCTCCCTTGACAGTTTCATAGGTGTGGCTGCACTAACCTTTTTGAACAGATTCCTACTCTCCAGTAGACGAATGTCCTCTTCCTCATCTTCTACAACATTGTCCTCAGTGTCCGAGAGCACACATGATACAGCTGGGTCAGTCATGATGCTGAGCTGATGAACTGGGTATCAAATCAGAGTTCCGCATAATGGTATGGGATTACAATGGTGAACGGAACTGGTACCTTGGTATGTGTCGAAACCAACAGCATTAGACATGTATAAAGTTGAGCACATGGAAAGAATGAAGGGACAGGTCAGCATCAGCACTGGCGATGGCCAAAGCTAGCTGATGTACAGACAGTACTGCCAATGCAGATTCTTCCATGTAATGTTATTGGCTCATGGGATACATCATCAAGTCGAAACATTACCTCTGAGTTGGACAATTGGCATATCATAGAAGGCTTATTCAAGTCATTTTTACAATTAAGGTTTGTGCTCCTACAATAGAACTGTACACTCTGACTACATGTCTGATGACCAATATGTTGAATATTTGGTATGAGAAAATGGATACAGTATCCGCACTACTGGGTCCACAGTTACCATGCATCTTGAATGCACCAGCCATATACCGGTATCGGCATGACACATACATAAAAGTAATTCGTATACTTATCATCATATCGTTGGTAGAAAATGCTCTCAACGGTTAGAATTTGTTATGGAGAGGATGGTTGTTAACATGACTTTAAGAAAATTTAGGAAGAAAGTGCAAAAATGGCGGTTGAAGTATGGGTAAAGGATATAGAAAATGTAGCCTAAGGCTAATATGGGAAAAAAGGCCAGTATAATGCAGAAGATTATGTTTGTCAAGAAAATTATTATATTCCAATTCTTTGACCACCAAAACATAGGGTAAGACACCAAAACCAGGTTAAAAGATGAAAAAAAATGACTGAGTTATGGCCAACAATGTTTTTTTTTTAAAGCCGGAACGGCGGCCATCTTGGCTTTTTTGGGATTTCGTCCGGGGCAGCCTGGATTTTGCTCTCTTTTTTTTTTTTCGTTCTTTTCTTCAGAAATGGTGTCACTAGGCACAAAGTCATCAAACTAAGGTGTGATGAGCATGTTCTGAAAAGGTGACCTAAAATTGACCCTCTATAGCCCATGTCTTTACTAATACATAGATCTAGTGACAAAATAATCAACATATTGATTGCGGTCTATCACCAGGAAGAAGAAGTTACGAACCGTTGAGCGCGACACATTGGCCCGAGTGGGACTGAGGGCCTAGCTATTACACTAATCAGGTGCAGGAAAGCCCCAGTAGTCGTAGTTTTACGGACAGACAGTGGTGTGGCCTATTTCATGCCTTAATAGCGACATTTAGAATATGACCACAGCAGAAATCTCAGCAGATTACCTTGTAATTCACCATTTAGTATTAAAGTTGTTCGTTCAGCTCGTAGTTCAATCTTGTACGATCGTTTCGTGGTAAAAGCGCTAACGTGCGAGCTTCAAATTTACCACCGAGAAGTTATGATCAAACTACTGTGTGTATTTTATTGCGCCACCCGAATGCGATTAGCCAACCAGCGTTTGTGATCCTTGAGGGTCAATAAAATTTGTAACACGTCAAACATGATTGCACGGCGTACTGAAGTGATGGGGCACCTATGGAAGGTTCAAAGGGCATTCGACCACATCACTGAACAAGATAGGCCGTGGGCCGAGAGGGTATAAAGGGCTTAGTTTTCATTTTGTGAACTGGCATCGAAGGACAAGTTAATTTTTGCCTGAACACTATGATAAAAATATCAAAACTTCGAATCGGCTTGTTCCCCGGTGGCTAGTTTGCACGGAAATGAATAATCAGCGAAATACTTCCCGAAATAGACCAGCTCGTAATTCCACTGTGCGCATGAGCAGAAAAAAGGGTCCTTTGTATCAACAAGCATTTTGGTTTGTAAGTTGCCAATGCTAAAAGAAAATATAAAGATCATCTGGAAAATAAGTTCAGATCACATAATACGCGGGATGCCTGGAAATGTATGCAAACACTGACGGGTTACAAAAAGAAGCAGAAATCTCCCATGGTGTCCGGGTTACAAAAAGAAGCAGAAATCTCCCATGGTGTCCTAGTCTAGATCTGCTCTCTACAAGGCAAATCAACTCAATGATTTTTATGCTAGACTTAATGCCAATGTTTTGATGTTGAAAGAAGCAATCTTGTAAATGATCTGAACCAAAGCAATGATCCACCAATTCTATGTCACTATCTTACCTCACTCGTGATGAAATGCTTAAACGTCTTCTTTTCCATAAGCACATTCTCCCACAGATCCTGTCGAGCATAGATTCCTTTCAATTTGCATATCAACCCCGAAAGTCTGTAAATGATGCTGTTATTTTACTCATTCATGTGATTGCCCAGCATGTTGACAAAGTAGGATGTTTTGTTCGTACCACGTTCGTCGATTTTTCATCGGCATTTAACACAATTCAGCCTCATATACTGATGAATAAGCTTGTCGCTGTTAATGCTAAGCCCTCTCTCATTCTCTGGCTTAATGATTTCCTCACCTGCAGAATTCAAAGAGGAAAAGTACAGAATGTGGTCTCTGATTACGTAACTACCCACACAGGGTCGCCCCAGGGTAGTGTGCTGTCAGCTCCGTTGTTCATAATCTACACAAACGACTGCATTTCATCTCATGACAACGTTAATATCTTTAAATATGCTGACGATACTGCTGTAATAGGTATAATTCGTGGTAACGATGAGCGTGGATATCGGAAAGAACTACTTGCCTTTGAACAATGGTGTCGTGATGATTTTCTGGTACTGAATGCAACCAAAACGAAAGAGATGATTGTTGATTTTCGTTCAAACAATCCTCAAGTACAGCCACTCAAATTAAAAGAAGAAAACATAGAAATAGTTGAGAATTTCAAGTACCTGGGCACAATCATTGACCACGAACTGTCCTGGAAAAACCAATGTCAGTCCCTCTATGCTAAAGTCCATGCAAAGAATGTACTTTCTTGTCATTCAAAGTTGATAGGACCATTCTACGACTCTTCTAAGAGTCTGGGTAATTGCAATGAAAGCGTGTCGCTCTTCAGTTGTGTGATTTGGTATGGCGGGTGCAGAAAGGAAGATTCCAAGAAACTACAAAAAATACCGAAATATGCTGCCAAGATGACTGGCGAGGTGCAACGGCGTAAATCCGTACTAAGGAGTGGGGTGGGGGGAGGGGGAGGAGGGGGGGGGGGGAGAGAAGCTTGGTCCCTCCCTCCCCCCCCCCCCCACACACACACTTTATAGGGATCGAGTGTCCCACTCTTTTGCATGCAAAGTGGGAAAGAAGTGGCAGCAGAAATATGAAGAGTTTTTGTTCTTGTTTTTGTTTGTTTGTTGTTTTTTTTTTTCTGCTTGTCAGCCGACTTTCGGCGGAAAATCAGACCTTAAAATTATGAAGACTTTTTTGTTGTTGTTTCTCTTGTCTTTTGATGTTCTTTCTTCTTGACTGACGGGCGATTTTGACACCCCCCCCCCCCCCCTTGAATAATGTCCTGAATAATGCCAAAATAAATTCAATAAAATGGTAATATGGATATCCATTTCTTTGTATGTAATGACGTAGTAGATATTTTCCTGTAGCTATTAATTGTATTCTTCAATTTTCTTGATTTAAGTATATAAAGCAATCATCCCATGGGCATCGTTCCGTTTTAATGATGGTGGGTGGGGGAGGGACTTGGAGTTGGAATATCTGTGCGAGGGAGCGGAGCGACCTAGCGGGGGAGGGTGTGGGAGGGGGTATCCCCCCCCCCCCCCCCCACACACACACACACACGAGGAAGATTTTGCATTTTCAGACCTGAAATTCCGCAATCTGGTGCACACTTTTGGTGAAATTTAGGATTTTTCTCCTATATCAAAAAACAATTAAGAAAAAGAAATATTCATAGATAATTGAATGACTACATCGTGATATTTCAGCTCTTGCTCCGCCTGTATGCGACATCACTGTGAAAGGTATGTAGGGCTTAGTTTTCATTTTGTGAACTGGCAACGAAGGACAAGTTAATTTTTGCATGAACACTATGATAAAAATATCAAAACTTCGAATCGGCTTGTTCCCCGGTGGCTAGTTTGCACGGAAATGAATAATCAGCAAAATACTTCCCGAAATAGACCAGCTCGTAATTCCACTGTGCGCATGAGCAGAAAAAAGGGTCCTTTGTATCAACAAGCATTTTGGTTTGTAAGTTGCCAATGCTAAAAGAAAATATAAAGATCATCTGGAAAATAAGTTCAGATCACATAATACGCGGGATGTCTGGAAATGTATGCAAACACTGACGGGTTACAAAAAGAAGCAGAAATCTCCCATGGTGTCCGGGTTACAAAAAGAAGCAGAAATCTCCCATGGTGTCCTAGTCTAGATCTGCTCTCTACAAGGCAAATCAACTCAATGATTTTTATGCTAGACTTAATGCCAATGTTTTGATGTTGAAAGAAGCAATCTTGTAAATGATCTGAACCAAGCAATGATCCACCAATTCTATGTCACTATCTTACCTCACTCGTGATGAAATGCTTAAACGTCTTCTTTTCCATAAGCACATTCTCCCACAGATCCTGTCGAGCATAGATTCCTTTCAATTTGCATATCAACCCCGAAAGTCTGTAAATGATGCTGTTATTTTACTCATTCATTTGATTGCCCAGCATGTTGACAAAGTAGGATGTTTTGTTCGTACCACGTTCGTCGATTTTTCATCGGCATTTAACACAATTCAGCCTCATATACTGATGAATAAGCTTGTCGCTGTTAATGCTAAGCCCTCTCTCATTCTCTGGCTTAATGATTTCCTCACCTGCAGAATTCAAAGAGGAAAAGTACAGAATGTGGTCTCTGATTACGTAACTACTCACATAGGGTCGCCCCTGGGTAGTGTGCTGTCAGCTCCGTTGTTCATAATCTACACAAACGACTGCATTTCATCTCATGACAACGTTAATATCTTTAAATATGCTGACGATACTGCTGTAATAGGTATAATTCGTGGTAACGATGAGCGTGGATATCGGAAAGAACTACTTGCCTTTGAACAATGGTGTCGTGATGATTTTCTGGTACTGAATGCAACCAAAACGAAAGAGATGATTGTTGATTTTCGTTCAAACAATCCTCAAGTACAGCCACTCAAATTAAAAGAAGAAAACATAGAAATAGTTGAGAATTTCAAGTACCTGGGCACAATCATTGACCACGAACTGTCCTGGAAAAACCAATGTCAGTCCCTCTATGCTAAAGTCCATGCAAAGAATGTACTTTCTTGTCATTCAAAGTTGATAGGACCATTCTACGACTCTTCTAAGAGTCTGGGTAATTGCAATGAAAGCGTGTCGCTCTTCAGTTGTGTGATTTGGTATGGCGGGTGCAGAAAGGAAGATTCCAAGAAACTACAAAAAATACCGAAATATGCTGCCAAGATGACTGGCGAGGTGCAACGGCGTAAATCCGTACTAAGGAGTGGGGTGGGGGGAGGGGGGAGGAGGGGGGGGGGGAGAGAAGCTTGGTCCCTCCCTCCCCCCCCCCACACACACACTTTATAGGGATCGAGTGTCCCACTCTTTTGCATGCAAAGTGGGAAAGAAGTGGCAGCAGAAATATGAAGAGTTTTTGTTCTTGTTTTTGTTTGTTTGTTTTTTTTTTTTCTGCTTGTCAGCCGACTTTCGGCGGAAAATCAGACCTTAAAATTATGAAGACTTTTTTGTTGTTGTTTCTCTTGTCTTTTGATGTTCTTTCTTCTTGACTGACGGGCGATTTTGACACCCCCCCCCCCCCCCCCCTTGAATAATGTCCTGAATAATGCCAAAATAAATTCAATAAAATGGTAATATGGATATCCATTTCTTTGTATGTAATGACGTAGTAGATATTTTCCTGTAGCTATTAATTGTATTCTTCAATTTTCTTGATTTAAGTATATAAAGCAATCATCCCATGGGCATCGTTCCGTTTTAATGATGGTGGGTGGGGGAGGGACTTGGAGTTGGAATATCTGTGCGAGGGAGCGGAGCGACCTAGCGGGGGAGGGTGTGGGAGGGGGTATCCCCCCCCCCCCCCCCCCCACACACACACACACACACGAGGAAGATTTTGCATTTTCAGACCTGAAATTCCGCAATCTGGTGCACACTTTTGGTGAAATTTAGGATTTTTCTCCTATATCAAAAAACAATTAAGAAAAAGAAATATTCATAGATAATTGAATGACTACATCGTGATATTTCAGCTCTTGCTCCGCCTGTATGCGACATCACTGTGAAAGGTATGTAGGGCTTAGTTTTCATTTTGTGAACTGGCAACGAAGGACAAGTTAATTTTTGCATGAACACTATGATAAAAATATCAAAACTTCGAATCGGCTTGTTCCCCGGTGGCTAGTTTGCACGGAAATGAATAATCAGCAAAATACTTCCCGAAATAGACCAGCTCGTAATTCCACTGTGCGCATGAGCAGAAAAAAGGGTCCTTTGTATCAACAAGCATTTTGGTTTGTAAGTTGCCAATGCTAAAAGAAAATATAAAGATCATCTGGAAAATAAGTTCAGATCACATAATACGCGGGATGTCTGGAAATGTATGCAAACACTGACGGGTTACAAAAAGAAGCAGAAATCTCCCATGGTGTCCGGGTTACAAAAAGAAGCAGAAATCTCCCATGGTGTCCTAGTCTAGATCTGCTCTCTACAAGGCAAATCAACTCAATGATTTTTATGCTAGACTTAATGCCAATGTTTTGATGTTGAAAGAAGCAATCTTGTAAATGATCTGAACCAAGCAATGATCCACCAATTCTATGTCACTATCTTACCTCACTCGTGATGAAATGCTTAAACGTCTTCTTTTCCATAAGCACATTCTCCCACAGATCCTGTCGAGCATAGATTCCTTTCAATTT
>NW_027272625.1:75000-133822 GCF_040938485.1 Diadema antillarum | reverse complement strand
TCATCAATCAAATTTCTAGGTCAACGATCAATGGTCAAAGTGCAAAGACCACACATACACCCATGTCCAAGAAATACTGTTTTAACATTTCACTGACATTTTGAAATGTTGGTTAGGTCTGGGGCACCAACATGTTAAAATTAACCTTTTGGTATGCATAGCAACATTATGATGATGTACATGTATGTTGGCCCTACACTAATGTACAAGTACCATGGCATGATCAATGAGGCATTTGGTTAAAAACAAAACAATCATCTTTTGAAAATGATGCATGAAAACAGAGCCTAAGTACAACATGCTATTTACTACAGCATACAATGTGTACCATCACTCATTTCAGTTTATGCTTGCTATGTTTTGTTGTTGTTGCTGTTATTTTTTTGCAAGGGGGGGGGGAGGGAGGTATTACTGTACGAGCTGAAATTTTCGCGGTGGTTTTATTTTCGCGAATTTTTGCGAATCGCCTTTGAACCGCGAAAATAACAACACGTGAATAACTACTAAGTTCAGTTAGACCCTCACAACCGCAAAATTAACAACACGCGAAAATGTCCTCCAAGTAACAATTCGAGAAAATATCTGTACGCGAAAATTTCAGCTCTTACAGTATACACATGCAATTGTAATTAACTCAGGGAGCTTCCATTTAGGGAGATACTTCAATTTGTATTCTCCTGTGACAGCATAAAGAGATTAAGGTTCCGCTTTTTTTTGTCAGCGATAATCTTTGAAAATACACCTGTTATGGAGATGTAACAGCTCTGTATCAAGACTAATACCAAGGAGTAACAATCCCCGCCCCCCCCCCTCCATTGAGTACATAAGTGACGTCAAAAAGCCAACTATATGTTAAGGATGACTAACTTTGAGTATAGAGGTTGGGACCAACACGCAACTCCTCATTCTTTGAACCAGGATGTATCTAGGCCTGTAGTTAGTATTAATCATAGCCATTTTCAGCCCAACGCTGGAGTGTAGATTTAGTCATTCCAGGAAAAAGAGAACTCCCCTGTTGGCGGAAGTTGTGGGACACATTCTTTGGGAGATGCTCAGATCCTTGTAGCTTCTGTAAGACCCCAGCATAAAGGGGAATAGTTTGGCCTACTTTCTGACACATCTGTATCAACAGCATGCACAGACTATTCTTGCCGTTGGGCACTTTGTCCAAGCAATTACACTGTTGTTGTTGTTTTTTCTGTTTCTTTTTTATTTCTTCATATTCCTACAGGAAAAGGAAGTGAACATCGAAAACGAACAATGCGTAGGCCCTATATTGCTTCACAGAGTATGACATTTGAGCAGAGACTATAAAGTAATTTCAAGGTTTCAAGTCGCAGGTTTGATTTCACACATTGTTTCATCTCTCGTTGTGTCCAATTCATCAGTAGCTGAAGGTCTATGACGCACACAAACAGACATGGACGTAATATGAATTCTATAACTATACTTCTGAGTATACCCCCAAACAGAAAGTGCAACCCATGTACAACAAATATTTGCACATTTCTTTTACTGTTTTCTTTCAGACTGTATTTCTATCTATCCATCTATCTACCTATCTATCTACCTATCTATCTACCTATCTACTCTGCTTGAATATTGGTAACTATCCATCTATACTTTATGAATATTTGCATACAATAACCTGGGCAGTAGGGCTATGGACATGTGCTTGTTTATATGCACACAATCATAAAAGCAACGCAAACACACGTCATGGTGTGTATACGCTGTACATTGCCCAAGAATCCAATGGAAGCATGTATGATGAATGCGCTCAATGGCCTTGGTGCAGAAAGGTACAACCTTTTATTGATCTCCATGTTTTGTTCTAAGGTCATTGGAGGGGGGGGGGGGGGACAAACAGAGAGGGGGGGGGGGAACACGACCTTAAAGAACACAGACTTTATTTCCTTGTATGCAATTGCAGAAATACTTCCCGATAGGCAACACATTTATAGACAGAATGGTCTGTACATGTGTATGTGGAGAACGTCCTATCATGGCTGGGCGAACACATCCGGTTGTGAAATATCCAGATGTCTTTATACTCAAGATGAATCATGGGGAAGCACCTTGTGCAAAAGCGAGGGTGGGTGGGGAGTGGTGGTAGGGGGTAAAGTAAAGCTTTGGAGTCAGGCGAAACTGGTAATCATGTGGTTCTTCTGAATTTCTTTTTTTAATACCACACTTCTCACTTTTGTATGATGCATGCGGTACTTGCACAGTGTAATTAATGAATTTTAATACAGATTCAGCCTTGAAATGAGACTAGCTGGTGGCTTCATCACAGTACCTGCATGCTATTGTTCACACCTACATGGAATTCTCTTGGTAGTTCCTGCATACCACAATGGCTCACTCTCTGTATGAGGCCCAGTATGGAGCGGGTCCTTTCATGGTGTATTGTTACCACACCCATTGTCTAGTCACCAACAAGTACCATGGTAGGTGCCTACCTGGCTAGTCTCCAAATTCAGACACCAATCAAAACAACACCTAATTGTATGCTGTATACGCCATATATTTCGCGAGTCTAAATTTTCGCAAATCATTAATTCCTGACGATTTCGTGAGTGGCTAAATTCGCGATCGTGGAGTCCTGTACTGAATGGAGAAGTATAAACGCATACATTACATTCATTGGGATCAGAGTCAATATTTCGCATGTCATTAATTTCGGGAATAGCAGTTAGCACCTGACTCGCGAAATTCGCAAAAATAAAAACCTCGCGAAATATTTGCATATACTGTACGTAAGTGAGGAAATGGATTTAAAGACCTAGAGCAGTTATATGACTTCTTTTGCAGCTGCATGGAAAATGAAACATATTGGTGTACAAAACTGCAGATGATGATGAAAAGAGGAATGTATTCATATGTGAGAATGACACATTAATTCTGCCTGAAGAAATATAAAAAAGAAATTGTTTATTTTAATAGTACAATGATGACACAAGGGTTTTTACTGCTATTCCTTATTCCTTTCGAATAATGATAGTCAAGTGTCCTTGTAAGTTCTATTCTAAAAGCAGCAGTATAGCACATAACCATGCTGTTGGAGAGTCCAATTTCATGTTCTAAAACTTTCAAGCCATGATATCAGAGTTATAACGAGCAACAGAGCACTATGATGGATTAAAAATCACAAATTTGCGATATTGATATGTATTCACAAAACGTAATATTACGCCTTTCCTTATCTTGAAAACAGATACTAGATTTGTATGTGTAGAAAAGGAAAACTAGAAATCTGTTTACTTAAACAGAAACACTTTACTGGGATATCAAATCCCACAAGGCTAAATAAATTTCACACTATAAACAATATTGAAGCCTTAATATTTTTCCACTATTAAATCTAAAATTTCACTATGCCATAACTTTCCTCTCTTATCTCCATGATTTTTTGACCTTTTCCTCCCTTTTTGCTGGTTCAGCTCTCTCCTCCCACTGACTTCCAAACTCATTACCAGATGCTCACTCTATTCTTCCCACAACTGCCCCTATCTGCCATTTCCATAAGAGTCCAACCATTCTTTCAAAGAATATAATGGGCATGGTGTTACTACAAGTCTCCCTTCCGCTTCCTCAAGTCTAAATTTGGAGACTATTTTTGAAAATACCTGAGCTCCTACACACCATCCTTATCAATGGGTGAGTCACTATAGTACTTGTGTGTGTACTCTGTGTGTGTGTGTGCATTTGTGGGTACAGCCAACGCCCACCTATTACTAGCACACATGCTGTGATGCGCACCACCAAACAATTTCAATACACACTCACACAAATACTATTATACACACAAATACACATGCTACGTTCGAGAAGGTTGCATTATAATGCACAGTGTGTATGTATTGTGAGAGGCAAGGCTACCAATGCAGCAGTACCAAAGATGATACACAAACTTATGTGTACAGTGCATCAAATGCTGTTGCACTCTCCACAATATGAGCAACAAATGGGCACTACATTCTATCCAACACAATGGTGTTTTCTTTTCGATACAAAATTATCATATTCTCCAGTCTTTGATATTAGCGATGACATCATGTCCACTTACAATTGTCTGGGTTTTCAAGTGAATTTAAGCACTCTTCCACTATATGTTTTTCTTGGGCTTATTCCCATTGAAATAGCACGTTCATCATCAAAATACTAAGTGCCCGACAAGAGCACTCTTCCCCATTTCACGGCCACAGGACCAATTGTCACTATATCCAATCTAAACATAGTGTTGCGTTCCAGGAAATATTATTATCATCACTCTGACCGCATGGGTGTGATAGTTTTTCATGCACACCTATATAGGCCAACATTGTAACATAATGAACAATCCAAAGTAGTAGTAGTAGGCCTACATGAAATAAAAAAGTAGGCCTACTAGTAGTACCGGTACTGTAGGCCTTAATAGCAATAGTAGCAGTAATGGCAGTAGTAGTACTAGCCATAGCAGTAATAGTGATAGTACTATCAAACGATAGTAATAGTAGTGTTACTGGTAAAAGTAGTTATAGTTATCTAAGAAATTTGGTATGTGCTTTTCAAAAGTATTCAACGTTTGGACTTTAACTTGAAAGTGGCCTTCTGAAGTTCCTACAGAAATCCAAGACTAATTCCTCTCAAAGAATAGGTCAAGAATAGAAGAGGCACTCTAAGGCGAGTAAAATCTGCAGAAGGACTCTGTTTCGAAATTGGGGGCAGTGCGGTAAATACCCTGCTAGTTTCATGAGGCCTTCACAAATGGGGAACGGTGGGGATTTTCGAAGTGACATCACATCGATAAAATGTCACTCGTCAAGTTATCATCAGCTGCCAAGTACTGTTTTAAAGTGTGAAGTATAAAGACTTCCTTAATTGCTTTCAGTTTCCAGTTTTAATACAACAATCACACATTATCCCCTCATATTACTCATAATCCTAGGCTTGTTGTTGCACTTTGAAAAGCTTATGATGGTGTGCTTGTGTAATAACAACATACAGACTGCTGTATATCACTGAAGGTACAATTGCACACTACGTGTACACAATGTGATATGAAAATAAGAATTTGCTCTATCCAGGCGTCACAACCAACAGCGTAATACTCTATAGATAAACACTTTGTTGGCTATGTCCACAAAAAGACTGGAAAGAAATGGGACCGTTTTAGTTGAGATGGGGCTTCAGGTTTCCAGCTTTTTTGTGTGTGAGATAATGAGAAATCTCTCATAAAATTTAAGAGTATGCAAATGAGAAATCTAAAGTATAGGCCCCCTATTTGATGTTTTTCTATGGTTGAGATAACCGAAACCACAACGGTCCTGGTAAATAATGGGACTTATCTTTTATTAGGACAACTTTGTTTTACTTTGTTTTTGGATATTTCAGCCATTTCAAAACCAAATTTCATTGAATAAACTAACTTCCCCTTTTAAAGAATTGTATGCTCTTTAACATTTCATTTATAAATGGTTTCTAATTATCTTGCAAAAAGTTAAAATCTGAATCTCCCATCTCAACTAAAAATGACGCCATCCCTTTAAAGCATTGTAAACCTTGAAGGGAAACCAGATGGACAAAAAACCAACACACAGCACAAGTCCCTACAATACAATATGACGGGGTGGTTGGTGGGTGTATATTCACATGACAGATGTGTTTTGGTCACATCTGAGTAGGCTGGAAGGTCAAATTAGGCATTCGATCAATGACAATCATTTTTCTTGTCTTTTTTTTTTTTTGGGGGGGGGGGGGTGGAGGGGGTTAGATACCTCCCAAACCTCTCTGAACAACAGCGACTGGCATGCGAATCAGTTCTGCTATACATTTATAGGGCCTATCACCTAATTACAAAAGAATGCCTACAGCCCTATTATAAATGCCATTAAGGAATATGAGCACTAAATGCCCATAGCATTCATTGGATTCATAAGTCATCAATATTTGCTACATGCCATTCTGACCATTGTAGGTCTACCTCAGACAAAACATACTATAGATGTAGTAGTAACCACAGACATAACTTCCGTCTAGATTATATTCAAAGACATGAAAAATAATTGTGAAGATTTGAATAATTCAATAAAAAGCTCATTTATCACACTTGTGAAACATATTTCTGAAAACATGTTTCAGATTTCTTGCAGTTCTGACACTGTAATCCATCTACATATATTGTACTTGCTTGATATAAACAGCAAGAAAAATTCCACACAAAAGCTGTGTGAATCACAACGTCTGAAAAAGGCATCTCTCAAACACAGTTAAGTCATGTCCATGCTCTAACCTATCACTGAAACGTACATGTATCACATACAACTTGCAACAGACACGCACATGCAAGAGTACATTCATAGAATAAAACGTGAACCTCAAAACTTATTTCAGAAGTGCGCAAAGTTTGTCTACCATCTAGAGGGAAATTCATGCGAATGGCAAACATGCAACAAAAATCAAGGAAAAATGAAGTGGAAAACACTTCAGACCACGACAGAACAAACACTACTTCATAGAGATGACTTGGCAAAGTTGATTATTAAAAATGTTTTCTTTTTGAGATACACTAAATATAAGCACTTTGCATCAAACACTTTTTTTTTAATGGCAAAACGTCGCTGGGGCGACAAGACCTCGTATCTACAAAATGTCAAATGTTCAGGAGAGCAAAAAACATGGCAGCCAAAGCACTGTATCCAATGGGATAGACATTCCTTTGACATGCCATGGTGGCTTCATCTTTGGGGTAAGACATCTAGGATTTGGACAGGACATCACTTAACTGATTTTCTGATCATTAATCAAAAAAAGTCATTTTCACCAAAATTGCAGATACAAGGTCTTGTCATCCCAGCGACGAAAAACCAATAAACAGTTGAAAGTCAAGGTAGTCTGCTAACTTTTGTGTTACATGTGCAGTGCAGTGTATCACTTGGTAATGTTCATTCTGGTTTTTGCCTCATGTTTGTAATGCTCATGATATACATGTATCCTATATATTCTTTACCTGGTCGAATAGATAGTCATAATAATAATAATAATAACAATGATAATAATAATAATAATAATAACAATAATAATAATAATCATCATCATCGTCGTAATCATGACAGTATTTGAAAACACTCCAAGTCCCTCACATGGCTATAAAGATGGGCATTTCTGGGAATTTAAAAAGATAATAATTATAAAAATAAACATAAAAAGTATTTAAAAAAAACCCACAACTGAATATACACAGCACTATTTCCTGATTAACTGGTCAAAATTTACTATACTCTATGATCAAGTCATGATAGAATACACTGTTCAATGTATACAACATAGAATGTACTGTGTTCTACATTGTGTATAATAATGCATTGCCTGAATAACTTCAAATTTTTATACCTGCTGCCAAAATAGGTCAGAACTGAGCTACTACACAGGACAGACACTAGACTGGACTCACTGTTCTACAAAAGACAAGTCACACCCAACAATTGTGCAATCTGGGGAAATCCCCCAAACCAGTCATCTACTATTAATAGCAACCAAGTCTGGCAAACAAGCAGGTGAAAGCAGACCCTTCACCCTTGCACCAGTTCCTATCAAGTCAAACTGGGCAGCCCATAGTTCAGTACTTCCCCAGATAAACAAGGCCACCATCCCCCTCCCCAAACAACCCCAATCAAAACAAAACAGAACAAAATAACCAGAAGTGACCCTGAATGACCCCTTGTCCAGCTGTGGTTGTCCCTTTGCTTTAGTGTGGAATTTCTATTGGGGGCAAAACTAGGTGGAGGATATAATTAATTATGACTGTCTAGCAGGCACAGCGGGTCAGCTGGCGTCTGGCTTGGGGGTTCCCCAGAGAGGCAGCCAGGCCTGTGTAGATGGACGAGTGACTACTGATGGGTAGACCACATGTTGGGACCTATCCTATGTACAAAATGATAGTCTTACCTCCAGTAGTCATGCATTTTTTTCCTTTTTTTGGGGGGGGGGGGGTGGGTGCATACATTGAACAATTTATGTGTTGATATCAGTATCTTTATCTTTGTGGTTTTTGTGTGTTTTCATCTTCCTTTCTTTTTTTTTCTCTCAAATGATTACAACATGCATATAAACCGATAATGATCACAGACGTAGAAAGACACACAGAAAGACACTCAGACAGACACACAAACACACAGACAGACAGACAGACACACACAGGCCCGCCCACACACACACACACACACATTTATATAAATTACAGTTTGATGCTTTCCCTCTCACTATAACAGTGTTACCTTACTCAGCTTGGCTCAAACAACAAGCCATATTGAGTCATTCTGATCTGTTGGTTACTATTACTAGGCCACTTGGCTGGCTATCAGTACGGATAATTATCACCAATGATCATACAAGGACCCATTCAGCACAAGTATGGAGCTGTGAGAGCTCAGTGGGTACAGACCACCACTTTCCTTTAGACAAAGGTCCCTGGTCCAGGCTCCACCTGGAGTTTAGCTGTCATGTCCCTTGATAAAGCCTTTGATATCTACCGACTTTGTCCTTTGGAAATGATTTCGAAAGCACTCATCACTTCCGTAATGGCCACTTTCAAAACAAAAGCCTTCAATAACATTCTATCGATAATGATGATTATGTACTGAAAGTCACACTTCATAAAAGGGGGGGGGGGTGGTACCCCACAACCTGTCAACATACTGACTTGTTAGACAGAATAATTGCCATGAACAATTTTCCTCTTGTCTTAATTATTAATGGCAAGGAATAGAATGTCAAAAATATCATATGAAATACGGAATGAAGTCACAAATTGATCAACAAATACATTCAAATAAAATGAATAAAGAAATACACTTTATGAAAAATAGCAATTGAATAAACAAAGAAATAAACAGATAAAATATGCAATTTGTTTAAATACACCAAAATGAATGTACACAATGGTTATCGCAAATTTTTCACTAAAGGACAACAAGTAGAGATAACATGGAACCAGTTAAACCTCCACACCAATACCAATAGTTAATACACAATACCATCGCACATGGGATTTAAACATTCAAGTTAACACATTCCACAAGAAAATAAACACTTAAGTCATTGTTAGGGCAAACTTACAAGATCACTGAGTGCTAGGTATAGGGAACGCAGCAAAATTGTAATGACTATCTATTTGAAGCAAGGAATTGGGATAGTAAGTGAACTATATACTGCTATGAAAATATGTACGAGGTATTAAACTTTAATGTCAAAGAAACATCACACACATACAACAGTTGACAGCAGCAATTATTCATAACACTTCTTATTTCATTTTATTATTACCATTTACTAATTCATTTATTTGATCTATTTATCTATTTTTTTTGGGGGGGGGGGTGGGTGGGGGCACTCAGCCATTGATTTGATACCTTGCATTGTCATACTTAACATTGTTCCATTTCAAGCCTCATGTCATTTTTAAAAACAAAGAAATAAGGATGCCAATTTTCAAGGCTTTCCAAACTCTATCCCAAAACCAGCATTTGTCATCAAAACTGATCATGAGACATTTTCAGTTATTATTATCATTATTATTATTATTATTATCATTATCTTCATTATAGCCTCATGTCATTTTTAAAAACAAAGAAATAAGGACGCCAATTTTCAAGGCTTTCCAAACTCTATCCCAAAACCAGCATTTGTCATCAAAACTGATCATGAGATATTTTCAGTTATTATTATTATCATTATTATTATTATTATTATCATTATTTTCATTACTATAATTATCACCTTTTTGCAACAGGATTCAGCGCCCTGAATTTTGAAATTCTTCCAAGAGAAAATTTGTACATTGCACAAAAATAATCAAACAAAGGGCAGCCAAACCATCAAAGTGATGCCAAAGTACAATCATTCAATCATTCATTTTACTGAAAAAGCGATGAAAATGTCCAAAGGTTTGAATAATTATGCCGTCAACTGTACACCTACTGCAATTCGGTTTCTATTTTGATCTATTTTACATGTGGACTAATAGTGAAACAAAATTATTAAAAGGGATACTACAGTTTGGTTAAGACTTGGCTTCAGGTATCCAACTTATTTGTGAGACGATGGAAAACTTCTTATAAAATATCAAGGAGCATTCAATTCTAAGAGGAATTCAAAGTTTATATGATGAAAAATTGTTTTTGAAATGGCTGAGATAACAAGGAACAAAGAGATCCTAATAAAAAGGTATGACCATTTAGGATGCCAATATTTTATCAGGATCATTTTGTTTTTAAATAGTTTGTTTTTGTAAATCTCAGCCAATACAAAACAGATTTTCATCAAACAAACTTTAAAGAACTCTTAGGTTTATATGCTCTTTAATATTTCATGAGTGGTTTCTAATTATCTCGCGAGATGATAAAATCTGAATCCCCCATCTTAACCAAAACTATACTACCCCTTTAATATCAGTTAGCTGATGGTGGGGTATATTAGAGGATTGTGTATAGAAATATGAAGAAATCTGTTGTGAGGTGGTGAGTGAGAAATAGGCAAGAACAAGAGTGACCCGCGACAACGGTTTCAGGCAAAAGTCGCAAGAGCAAATTTCCTCCTAGGCGGGGTACAAAGATCTTTACCATTATTTTTGTCGATTTGGGTTTTTTGCAGAAATCGAATCTTTGATATGTTTTCTACATCTACACTAAATTTCAAAGCATAAGACTACGTTTTTCCTATTGAAAATGGAATTTTAAGCACCCTATGTTGGATCGCACTCGCCAGTTTCGAGCTTCTTTCGAACGTCGCGCCAATATCCCCAGCGTTGCTACGGCGCAGGGTCTCGCATGCGATTGGCTGGTGCGTCGCACACATTTACATAATTCAGTTTCGGAGACACCAGTTGCAGCGTTTGGGGAATGCTTTGTCCACGCGTGCATGATTACATGCTCCATTGTTCTGTTCTTGCATATAGTGGTTTATACCCTCGCTTTGTAGTGCGTGCTCTTCGTTTGGCTTTCTATCCAAACTGTTCTACCGCAATGTTCGACGGAAGTGAAACAAAAATCATGTTGCACGACATAATCGTGTGAAAAGAATAAAAATAGTCTACTTGTACATGTAGTAAAAATTATGACAGCAGACTGACTCAAGGGAAGGTAGATGAGAGGAGGAGAGGTCACATGTAACAAGTTATTTTCAAATACTACACGTCAAGGTCGCACCAAACTAACGAGTTGTGTTTGTTTGTTTGTTTTAAACACCACCAAACAAGGCAACATATGCACGGCTTGTAAAAGCAAAACAAACAGGAAACGTGACCCTTGCCAGCACTGGCATTTTTTTGCCTTCAAAACGGTCGCCAATGATAAAGTCAAATCAACAACAATGAAAACGCGATTTGTAAATGTGTGGATTCACCACCCGCTCCTGTTACATGCACACGGTCATCTCATGTGGATGCCGTTGCGTAATGCGTGTACCATGCACATGTGCACTATACGTGCAATTATCGTATCCGCCATCTTGAAAGACGTACTGGTAAAACAAACCCGAGGGAACCGCATTGTTTTTCGGCTCTATACGCTGAGCTCCTAGGAAGGGTGCCCGGGAAATTTGACTCTCTCAGTGAGCCAATCAGAAGGCGATGTGGTTGCTAGAGGCGGAGCTTAACATCGATTGGCACCATCGTACGGATGGGTGATTCTCCCCTCGCATCGCCGCTCGGACATTGTCTTTGAGAAAGAGGTGAATCTTCACAGCCCGTTTTCTCGCAATTTTGTCAGGCGAACAACTTAAAAAGTGCATTTTATTTCGCTTTCCATGCCCACTTATGGTGCCGAAGAATACAAGTGTTTTATATCAATGCAAAGCTTAGGAAATGGGCAATGTGATTCAGTGAAAAAATGAATTTTCAAAATGCCCGACTTTTGCCTGAAACCGTTGTCGCCGGTCACAAGAGATCGATAATCACACACCTGAACTTTTGAAGTTAATCACATTTGAGGACTTTGACTTTGGGCTTCACAGGAGGCATTCCCCATATGAATATTCATGAATGCAATGCCCAAATACTAATTGAATATTCATGAGTAATAATTTGTGGTTTACCTCACAGTGCAATTATGATCATTTCCATATCAGATAGATTTTGAGCATGAATCATGACTTATTTGAAAACATGCCCTCGTCGGCAAATTTGCCAATTTCACAAAGATTTCACAAAAAAAGTTCCAAAAGTTGGCTCTCGGCAACATCCAGGGAAAAACTACAGCTTTTTCTGAGGTGCTGCGACAACACTCTTGACTAACAGGTGCACAGATGAGGGTTAAATTCAGAAGACAAGGGTGCAGCCCTGAAAGCAGGAAGAGGGAAGCTGGAATAAAAATTGAAGCAGGGTTTTTGAAGGAAGAGAGCAAATGCCAATCCAAAAGCAACCAGGCGGTCAAACAGACTAAGCAGAGCCTTGGAAAGCCTTCTATCTGATCAGTCAAGGTCAATTTTATTTATTCTATTATAATTTTTTTTTTTTTCAGAAAAACAGAAAGTGTAAAGACAAACTGTTGTATATGAAAGCTCATATTTTGTACGAAGTCATATGCTTCATATATTTTTCTTTTCTTTTTTAACTATCAATCTGTGTGTAGGTCCATATCAAACTAATCAATAGTTATATGACAGTCCTAAATATGAATTTTAATGTTTGTCTTTGCAGAGGTACAATACAAAACAAACTCATGCAGTTGGCTTGCAATAAAAATTTCTCGACAGAAGAATCTCATGCAGTCTGTGGTAAAGCTAGATATAAACTGTCCCTACAGAGCACGGACATGCAAATGTATATGGCAAGAAAAAAGATTTGTGGGCCCAGGGTGCCACTTCAATTTCAATCTTTGCTTCTACAGTAACTTCTTGTCTGATATGTGAGGAGGCTTTCCAAGACCATGCTTATACGACCTGAAGAGGGGGAAAAATAACCAACAGGTTGGACAAAATCGTTTCCGAAACATACCAGGGGATGCATCGTTATCACCTGCCACAGGAGAGACCGGTGTTGTCATAGTCGCTGTTTACACATCAGTGGAGGAAGGAGGAACGGGGAGGGCAAACAGTTAGGTCAGGTCAAATGGGGGGGGGGGGGGGGAGAAAAGAGGAACAACTGCAAATGGAGCCACTTTGCAGTCCAAAAATACCTGCAAGTTAAACTATGCTCAAGGCATCATATATCAATGCTATCTGGTATACCAATCTGCTAAATATACTAAGCATACCCACCAATGACCATGCTTTAAATGATCAACCTTTGCGTGTTTGCCTCAATGATACATATTAACCATTAATTTCAGTAATACTATCTCACATTAACATCACATAACTGAAGACCATACGGCAAATGGCAACACTCCATTACCTTATTTAAATAACAAATACCTATCTCCCCTTTGAGTTTATTGACAGTTGAGAGTCTATTTGTGTGTACCTCTCTTGGTGGGCATATAGAAATACTGCAGATAAGCCACTTAAACCTAGGCACATTTGTGATATTTTTCTGTCTCCCACAAAAGATTATACCTTGGGGAGACTTGGGTTTCGAATATAACAACAAAATTGATAAAAATCCATGCTTGGAGATCTGCTGTAAAAGTATTTTAGCCTTTTCACAAGTCTCATCTAGATGATACCAAAGCTTTAAAGAGGTGGAAGGAATCTGGTATGTTATGCAAAGCACACAGAAAATCTCAAAATAACAACCCCTCTTTGGTGTTGACCTTTACCATCTCTTTTGTAGCATTCCATGAAAGCGAATTTCACTGACTTTTCGTTATATTCTTCATTGGTTTGCTTTCTTGAATACTGTGATGGAATGCATCATTCTTGATTGATCTCGAGCCCTATGAAAGATATGAATTTGTGAGAGAACATACTTTCTTTCCATGAACAAAAAGTGAAGAGTCTTACATCAGCAGTCTAAAGATTGCTAATCTGACCAAACAGTCTCTTGAAGAATTCTACTAGCTTTGCTTTATTGAATTATGCGATGGAATGCATTATTCTTGGACTGTACTAAAAATTGTTAGGGATATGAATTTGTGAGGGAACATGCTTTCTTGCCATGAACACAATGAGAAAGATCTTACACTTGTAAGCAGTACCAACACTGTTTGTGTGCCCAAAACTGATCTTTAAAAGACTCTAAATACAAAATGTCATTCTATAAATAATTAAGAATAAAATGACTACTCTTCCTGAATTATTACTACATCTTGCTCACATTTACACTAACCTCCTGAATGTCTTTCACCACCTACACTTTCAAAAATAAAACTTTCCTGTTTTGTTTTATGTCTTCCCCAGGATAGTTTAAACTGAAAGCAATCTTCTCAGCCATCAAGCTGAAATTTGAAGGTTAATGTATTTTGCAATCTATTCACTGTCAAAGACATTCCCATTATGAATGTTCAGTGCCATTCTAAGGTGTGCAGTGGTCATTAATAATGTATTTGATGATTTATTAAACAGGAAGTGCCTAGGTAAGTGGAATGCACTTTGGACAAGATACTTGGTATATCATAAATCATGTGAGATACCTTATCAAATATTGCAAGCAAATTTCAGATAGCACCATACTGCTATTCACACTATCATGAAGTGAAGCTCTACTCATAGTATTCATGAATGTAGTTTTGGTTGAGATGGGGCTTCAGTGTTTTAGACCTTTTTTTGTAAGATAATGAGAAAAAAGAAAAAAAAACAAAAACAAACAAACAAACAAACCTATAATTCTATGAGGAATTCATGCTCGACAAAATCAATTTTGAAATAGCTGAAATATCCAACAACAAAGAGGTCTTAATAATAAAAGGTGGGTCCCAACCTTAAACAGGACCACTTTGTTTGCGGTCCTGCTTTTTTCTTTTTCAAAACCATTTTGTTTTAGGATGTCTTGCCATTTCAAAACAAATTTTAATCTCGATAAAAATTTAATTTCTTTTATAGTTTATAATCATCTGACTTCCACCCCCCCAAAAAAAGAAATAAAATCTGAAGCACCACCTCAAACAAACTACCTCAAACAAACTACATTAAGTCTTTAAAATATTTTTGTATTAAAATTGACAGTCAGTCCAATGGAAATTAGAAAGTTGTTTTACATGTTTGTTAATATTCTTGGTTCATTTACAGATATAACGAAAATGAAATTTGCCTGCTCACAAAATGAAAATTCTCTTTCTCTTATATTTCTTTATCTTTTTCTTTCATTGTCAGTTTTAGTTTATATGAATAGAGGAAAGAATTGTCTTTAATGACATAACATTCATCTAGATACAAGTGTGACAGACTTTCACATGTTACGAGCAAAAAACTAATGAAGAAAAATTAAGTACAGTTCAAAAATTACCAAATTCTTCAGTATCAAAATAGGTAAGGGATATTTATTTCCTTTTCTTGATTTTGATTGCTGATTTTCTTTCATACAATACCATGTGAAGAAACAACTGACATTATTTATAAGAGACATAATAAAGCATTTACAAATTGTCATTTAAAATGTTCATAAACATTAACACATTATTTGCAATCACGTTTTACATAGTAAAATATCAAGTTGCATGTATTCTTTAATACTGCTTTGATGAAAACATTGAATTAAGCTTTCTTTTCTTGAGAAATTCGGGACAAAAATTGTCTATTAATTATAAAACACAATAACATATAAAGACTTCAAAAAAGTTATCGACAAAAATTATGTATGAATATTACACATATACATGAAATCTACAATAAATAAAGAAACGTCAAAAAACAATCAGGAATTAAAGAGAACCAAATAAGATTTAGTGGGGTCACTTTGAATAATCCTATTAAACTGCAAGAAATGAATCATCAGTTCAATTTTGATAAGTAAAAAAAGAGACAAATCAAACTCAATAATCAGGATATTTATTCTACATAAAAAAGGAAGAAATAGAAAAGGCAGCAGTTAGAGATGTGAGAGGCACTATTTGTGGAGAGGTGACACAAGATGTTGGAAGAGTGAAGAACAAGCATGGGAATATAACAGCAGGGAGGAAACAGAGGGAAAATTGTATTAAAATACAAGTAATTAGTGTTCATTGTACACATTCACATACTGTGGTGAGTTAGTCCATTAGAGATTAACAGTCAACCCTTCTCCAAAGCAAACAAGCTGTAGTTCGGAAAGAAAACTTGTCATTATCCACACATTTCCTTCACCGATGCCTTATATAGCGTGTTTGCACAGTAAGTGCATCCCTTCCCTGTATTTCTTGGCACATTGCAGAAAAGCACAAAAGAGAACACTGTCTGCTTTCTCGCAAATATGAAATTACAATGTACACAAGGAATGGGAGGTGATATCCGATTTCATTCATGGCCATTCGTTAATAATCTTCATTGGGGCTACTGAGTTTTCCGTCTGTGCCAAGGGGTTTTCCTCCCTGTCCCAAACTAGTTTGGAGACTTGAAGTCCCAACGTAGATCTGCTGCAGAAATTATTGTCTTTGTCCCCTTTGAATTGACAACATTTGAATATTGAAAGTGTAGCTGAGATATTATAGGAAGACTTGATGGAACTGGTTGGATTCACAACACCAGAAATCTGCACAAAAAAACCAGCAAAATCAGTGACAGATGGATACCTTCACTTTAATCCATCCATCTTTCTGAAGCACGCACTACAAATCATAGAAAGTGATATAGGGATCTATAGTTTTCGTTGAGACCTAACTTCATGTTTCTAAGAACTTTTTATGAGATAATGAGGAACCTTTTATGAAAATATGCAAGAACTTTGTTTTACTTTGTTTTTTGGACATCTCAGCCATTCCGAAACTGATTTTCATCTAATGAATTTTGAATCATTTCTTTATGCTCTGTACTATTTCATAAGTGGTTTCTCAGTATCTCGCAAAAGTTAAAGCCCAATCCTCATCTCCACCAATACTATACCATCCCCTTTAAAGTCTGCCCCACCTGATGTCTGAACTTTGTTTTTGTTTTGAAGTGTGGTTTGTTTGAGTTATGACTTTTAAAAGCTCCAGTGGTTGTATTTGGGTCTATTTAGACCTTGTCATCTATAAACCTTGCAAATATTATTTTGTAAACTAATACATCATGTGATCACATGCTCTCACATTGTAATGAACTATTCAAGCTCAGAAATTATAATCTTTTCCACATCCAAGTCTCTCTTACTCTCTCCTTCTCTTTCTCTCTCTCTAGTCACCTCACAGTCACACTGGCAAAACTTCTTGTTCAAAGTATAACTTTGAGAACACTTCAAGAAATTTGCTAGTCACTGGCAACCAAACATCTAGATGTTTCAGTTCTCAATATGATAGTTCTTGAAATTTGGTGCGCAAGCACAACACAGAAGAGCACACCGTCTCACAGCTTTAAATGGATTACCTGGTTATGCAACAAACTTCGTCAATTTCATCTTTTTAGGTTCAGACTGCACAGACTTCCAGGAAGATTTGCTTGAGTTTGAGAAATTTCCCTAATTTTAGCGGGAAGTTTTGCAATAAGTTTTGTGAGATGTCTTCAAGAAGTCTGCGGTCACACTGGCAAAACTTCAAGAATGTGAACTTTCAAAAGTTTTTTTTTTTTTTTTTTTCAGTATGACTGCAGGTGATGCATCTTTCTCTGAGACTCAAGAAGATTCAGGGGCTCAGATGTAATCTCATCTGGATGGTGAGCCATGAAACCACACTTGACACTAAAGAATACCATATTGGAACAGAGGCAAATTTCATATCAAAAAACAACAGCAACAAACTATCATCAATGTACCGTCAATAAAAGTCATGTCATAATTCTTAAAAATCACCTTTTTCGATGCCCAATACCAGTCAATTGCTATTTACATACAAAGTACATTTCCCACTTCAATATAGTGAATGAAAGGAAACATATACTTCATGACTTATGATTTCAAAAACAAAATACCTTTTACCTACATTAAGGAGGAATACAAGCAAAAATGCACCTGTTTACAAACCAATTCTTTGTTTCTGTTATTTTGGTCCCATGAAAAATATATGTGTGATAATTCATTGCCTTTCCCCCAAATAACCTGCATTGGCTTTTGATTCCTATCCATATGTTACTAAAAATTTTCACCTTCTCTTCTGAAAATATCAATGTCTACACTAATACCCTTTTCTCTCTCTCTTTATTGGGTTTGTGCAGTGGCAACAGCATCTCTTTTTGTGTGTGTACATGGCAAATGTTAGGTGGGTTAAATAAAAGAGGATTTTTGTGTAAATGGTGCTTGTAAAGTGAAAAAAGTGCACATGTGACTTGTAAGCTGCAGTAATGTGGCACAGCAGAGATACTTCTGTAAGGCTTACAATTCAAACTTCACTCAATTGCAGCACTCTATCAATACTGAGGACCTTTCCATTACCTGCTAACATAACCTGTCTAATACTCTGTTGACAATCTTAAAAATAATTGAGGCAGTCAGGTCAATATGGGACAAGGAACCACTGTGAATCAAATGAAACAGGGGAGGACCTCCTTTCGTAGACTTTCAGGAATGTAGCATTTCTACTTCCTTGTCTGGCTGACATGAATTGTGATAGACCTAATTGTGTCCACACCCACCAATAAATCCAAGAACTACACCTGTAGCCTTACATCAAGACAAGTTTCTACAGTTTCTTGCATGCATCAGTGAATTCCTATAATGATTGCTGGCACTTCATGTAGGCCTGCCAGTCCAATTTGAATGGAACAGGGAGACTATACTCTCATTTCCTAAATATGAAAATATACTTTTTTTCCCCATGGTTTGTACTGAAATTATATAATCATAAATGGGTGATGAACAAGATGACTATGCAATTTTATCTTTTATATTTTGCACTGTTGTCTTTTGATATTGGTGATCTTGAATTTGAATTAGGCAACAGGACAGGCAAGGAAATTGTAATTGCTACTAAGAACTAAAAAAACCTTTACAATAGTTCTCTGAGATTACAAGGTGCAATAAAGCTAGGAAAAAAAAAGCCCCCAAAACCACAATTAACCAAGCACTTTCACCATAATCCCTACCATTATGTATTCGCTGGGACAATTATCAAAATTGTCAAGCATTTCATTTCATGTAGCTAGATATTTTGTGAAAAGTAGAGGAATGGCACAATTTCGTATCAAGCTCTTTCTGTCAACTGCTCCAGGCCATCACAGGCAAAGAAACAACTCATCTTCTGTTCTGAACGATCCGGACAAGCCCCCACTAACTCATGTACTTAATTCCAATGTGTAATCCAGTACATCCAAGCTGTACACAAGGTCCCTGCTTGAAGTCAAAGACACATCTCTATTTTTTATTGGTAATATTGGCACCCCAGGACTTTGGACAGGCACAAGAGTTTCCTTGTGTTGCCAAAAGAAACAATGGTCTCTTCTGTTTGGCCAAAACACTACACATTCCATACTGTTACTGTGGTGACGGTATCAGTGACATTATATTCTGTCCTTTCCTTGTACCTATGTCCTATTAAAAAAATCTTCCTGAATACATTGCTTTTTAAATTGTGATATCACAATATCATATAACAATATAATAATACAATAATATAATTTCATATAGTGTAATATCATAATGAAGGCAAATAAAGAAGACATATAAAGTAAGACATATTTTTTTCTCTTGGGGGGTTCAAAAGTGCAATGTTGAACACCGATTTCATTAATGAGATGAAAGATGTGGTGTGTATGCCTTTTTATTTTGTACTGGAATATCGTCAACAACATGATTGGGCATTGCTCAAACTATAGTGCCATTCTGTTGGCAGTGGGCATTATTAAAGCAAAATGATGCATATTTCGGTTTGTTTATATGGACAGATCAACAAACACTCCCCCTACAACCTGCATGCCTGTTTAATAATGACCCCATTCTTTCTATTGAACAGGAATAACATGTTCCGGATGGTTGTCAGTAAATAGGGCTGTTTGATTTCAACTATGCCAAATATGTATCAATTCATCAAGTAATTCCAACAATCTAATATGTTTAAATGGCATACTCACATATTTAGTATCACGCTGATGCCTATCTAGAATGTTTAAACAATTAAATCCTACCGAAAATGCAATGTTATCAAGTAAAGAAGCATGAAGTATATAATAAGCTGGTTGTAAATATTTGCAATGCATTATGGTTGAGTGAAGGGCTCCTCAAGTACGGGTGGTAACGGAAGAATTATATCACAATGACAGAATACATAAAAGTACCACATGAAGGCTATGATAATGCAAAAAATGGGTGTAGATGAATAATGTTCTACAAAATCCCCAAATGAAGTTTATAGACCTACACTGTAGATACAAGTAGTAACTGCAACCATCCCAGTGTCCTATTAATCACTATTTCAACTCATTCCCTATATCATCAATGTTACTAACTGCCTTTAAATGAGGAATTTTGATCAATGATAAAAAGTCAATAATAAAAACAAACTTTCCACATGGACAGATATAACTCTAACAAACTAATCGTATAGAAAGAATTATTTGTCAGCTCATAGCTCACATAGCATATCCACAAGAACCAAAAAAAAAAAAAAAAATAACACTCTGCCAAAATGCCAACTAAAAGATTTTGAATATATTTAAGGATTTCTCAATTTGCTGAAGTCTTAAAAAAATATCTAAAATGTGTTTTACAAGATTTATATTTTCCTAGCCAGCTAATCAATAACTCTACATAAAATTTGCTGAGGAAACTGAGGAAATAGAAATATTAAAGAAAAATTCATTAAGGTATAAAGCAATTTGCTATTTCATGACATTAAATTTGTTAATATTGTTTTCCTGGATTTATTTTCAAGTGTGCCACACAATTTATCATCAGTGATTTCCCCCTATTAATAAGCTATTCCAAAATGTTGTTTTGATGATTTTGATAGGGAAGAGCGATTGCTGTTAAATTGTTCACAAGTCATAATGATTGTATTTTTCTGCATGAAACCATGAGAAAATCTGTGAGCTGATCACATCACTTCAGTTCATTTGCATAACCATCAATTCAATTATGACAGATAACATCTTTTTTTTTTCTTTCTTTCAGTGAAATGATGTGAAACAGTATCTAGAATACCACCAATGTTTGTGGTAAATCTGTAAAATCAATTTGGGCAGAGTCCCGTGAGGGAATGAAAGTCTACGGGGATCTGAAAATTGCTAGTAGAATAACATTTATCAAAGGCATTATCTGGTCTTCAAAATTTCAGTCAGGTATCAATATTAAGGGGAATATGTTTAGCATAGATTGTGAGATTAAAAAGCTTAACCAACTAAATACTGTTCTACAATCATTTCTCCTTTTTGTTCACTTTAATGTATTTCTGCATATTCCATGCATTCAAACTGAACAACTTTAAACATGAATAAAATCTGATAATTCAAAAGTCCCAATGAACAAAACTGAAATATACAAACTCTAACTTTGAATGAAACCTGGAACTGAAAATAGAATTCCAAATTCTTATCTAAAGAACAAGATTTCAAAACAGAAAGACGAAATATCTTTACAATTTTAACACCTAGATTATTAACAGGATGAGCAATAAATGATGCATGAAATGCATTTTCAAATAATTCTACCAACACTCATGTAAAAAATGCTGTAAATGTAAAAAGCAATGAATTTTCCTCAAGAATAAAAAAAAAAAAACCTACCAGGTTCAGTTCCTCCACTTGTCAAATCTGGAACTTGGAGTTATAGAATAGAATACATGATTGTTAGCAACACGATGCTTTAGTAGTGAGTATAAAGTATACATATGGTAGTTCCTAGTTTTCATACAGTATCACCCAATATATGGACACTAACTTCGTGTGCTTATCATAAGTTCACAGAAGATGCATACTCAAACCAACTTGATAGTAATGGTACTATGCAGGAATTAAATGCAGGAGTAATATCAGTGCCTACCAGATATTGGAAAAAACACAGTGTTATTGAATGGCATACTATTTCTGACTGGATTAAATGTGAATTACATAATGTGATGGTATAAACAGGGCATCTCTCTCACAATAAATAGACTATAGCACTACTTCTATGACATTAAGACAAGCAGTTTTATGTTTCTAGATTAGTCCATTACTTATGAACAAATACCATAGGTCCATTACTTATTGATTGCACCATTTTATGTCTATATACTTGTTTCCTTTGAAACACAACAAGGGGTTATTTGAAACATTCAAATTTGCAAATCGAAAGTTATTTCCTTTAGTGGTAGTGAGTGCTCATGTTTCTTACAATGATTGTTCATCAAAACAAAAACACACAATTGTGATTTTTCTTTCTGTAAGTCTCTATTTCTTATTATTTCTTTTTTTGTCAAGGTGAGCATTAGTAGGATATGGAATGAAGTCTTATTATAAGGTGATTGTGTTTTATTGACTAATAGATGATCACATGCAGATATGGAGATTGGGTGCTAAAAAGCAATCAGGTGTAAGTGGGCAAAGCCTTGAAGGTAATATTAATAATTAATTCATTTTGGTGGGTAACGTAAGAGTGCAACACATCATGCAGGCTATTTCATTCTGTTAGGATTACAGGGGTGGGAGATACACAGCTTTCAAGGTAATAGAAACAGGGGGATAGGAAAGGAAAAGATTCTTAAAAAATTCAGTAGTTCAGCATCATGATCACAAAAGTTCATATATTCTTATTCTTTTTTATGTATATATATTTTTTTAACAACATGATGCATCCAATCAAATGGACCTTATCCTATAGTGCAGTACTTCAGTTGAAGGATAAAAGATCAGAACTAAAATAATAACTTTCAAGATAACTGGGAGTATATATGGATATGAATGGAATAAAAATGTCAAAACATAGGACATACCAGTTGTTGGAGGAAGGGTGGTTGTACCTGTTATGGAAATGAGCAAACAAAAAGAAATAAAGGAAAAATAATACATGGGGCCCGTTAGCTGCAACTGACACCAAACGGCACATGCAGGACTAACACTACTTCAATGCTATAAATGGTGTGTAAATAATACAAAATTGCTTGGATGGAAGCCTTTGAATTTGTGTGAGCTTCAACTGAGTGCCCCCTAATTGATTTTATATACTGAAGGCATCTAGCTATCTAAAAATTCTATACAGTACAATGTATTGACATAAGTAGGGGTGTGGTACAAAAGAACCCAAGATAACATTGTCACTGTGAGTACAATGTACAGCTCTGTACAATAGACTGAAGACACCAACTACCGATATGCTTTGTATCAAGTGAAGGGGAGACTAAACTTTCCTCAGTGAAAATGCCTTGGATACAACTGTTTCAAAACCTCAAATCATGCAATTAATCATGTGATTAAACATCCCACAAAGTTGCATATTATATCTGCCAAAAAGGGATACACAGATAACATCAAGCTATTGTTATTGGGAAGTTAAATATGAATTAATCTCAATTCATTTTTCATGCTCTCCTTCTCTGATTGGTTTTGTTAATGAGGGTGGGGGAGGTTATTTCACTTCTTCTTTTTTTTTGGGGGGGGGGGGGTGCACACAGACTGACAATAGTGCCGATTTTGCTTTTGTAAATTATGCAATTTACTTGTTTGTGAAACATTGTTTAGCAATCAACTACCTGTACACCACTTTCCTTTTAGGAAAAGAAATCATTCAAAAGAAAATCAAAAATAATGAGAAACGAACGAGTTTGCTATCAAAGGACTTACATGTGTACAATATGCAATATCAAACTTTTAGCATGTTGAATTGCACAATATGGGAAGGAGTTTTCGAAGTTCATAGTATGGGCAAAATGAGAATTTTTAATTCATATGTGATTATATTTATGTGCCTGTTTTGTTTTTGTTTTTGCAGTCAGCTTGTGAAGAGATAACTGTGCCACGGCTGATCCTAATTCCTTGACAATCTATTTTTTTTTCCACACAATAAAACACTAAACCTGTATTTAGAACCCCCTATTTACTTTAAAACACTATACAAGTGTACCCTTTGGCTACAGTACTATATATCCAAAATATCAGACAATTTTAATTTGCAGCAAGCGCAATTTCTACAGTGATTATATTTCAAGCACACTGTATAATGCATTAGTCTATGAAAACATGAATTTGAGTCTTCAGATCATGTGCAAAATATGTCGATTGTAGCAAAGCATTTTTGGACTTAAAAAAAAAATCACTTCACATGTGATGTTCTGAATGGGCTCATGTGAGAAACCAAAAAAGTACCGAGAGTGGCAATGTCACCAAAATGATTTCATGAAGCATGCAAACTGTGCAAAGATGAATGATATTAAATATTATACCCTGTAAAATACCTCAATGATAAACAAAACAAACAAAATAGCTGCTGTGGATTTTAACCTACAAGTGTATATCTTACAGCTTCCTTCTGAGAGACTGAAACAAAAGGTAAACTGAATATGACAAATTTCTGCTGAATTTTATTTTGATGTAACCGATGTAAAGTTCTTTTCTTTTTTATCACAACAACACATTAATACCCGCATAAATAATACATTGCTACAGGTTTGTGCTGTTGACTAAATATTCAATAAATAATTACTCCTGTACATACACGTAGTCCAACTTCAAAGGGCTATTTTTTTTAACAAGATATGACTTTTGCAATATATGCCACTTGTTATCCTTCCAACAATTTCTGGGAGTGTCCTTGCCCCCTCCAGCAAACAAACAGAAAGAAAAACAAAAATAAAGCAGATGTACATGAAATCAAAAGTGACTTCATCATGTTATTGTGAGAGTATGTACAAGGCTTTAAATACACTTGAAACAAAACAAAAAAGTGGAGACTTTTGCATGTTTACTGCAGTAAAATGGAGGTGCATTAAACCTACTTTTCCACTGGCTTCCGCCCTTCTCTGACAAACAAACACACACACACACAAGCATACACACATGTACATGTACACAAACACACAATGCATCCGCAATGCTTAAAAAACAGAACAAAAGTGAACATTTTGATGCCCAACACCAATACTTATCTGTGGGCCAATGAGTAGTCAGAGCTCAATTCCTGATGAAAATAAATTCTTGAGGGAGAGAGGTTTGCAAATTTATGGAGATCTTTTTTTTTTTAAACATACCGTAGCACTTTAGATGTTCATGGTTCTTAATGATAGCAAGTTTTTGTGAAATGTTTTTATATATGCTGATAGATGCACCAATATATATTTGATATAATTAATGATTGCATTAAGCGCTTTAAATGACGATATTGGTAGAAAAACTATTTGAATAGTACACTTTGTAAATGCTAACACGAACTGATGTACAACGTAAGTGCACACCTATTTGTACACTTGAATCAAGAAAAATCCATTTCATCAACTTTGGTATGCATCTTGGCAAGATTTCTCTTAGGCATTACACTGTAATTGGATGCTCTTCCTCAAAGATGCAGAAAGATGAGTATGGAAATTGTGATGGGAATCAAAAGGAAAAATTAAAGAATTTCTTTTTGAATGTACTGTACACTCCAAAGCAACTGTACTGTATATACACAAAATTGTACATCTGAAGTGAAAATTCAGTGGTCCTCCAAACACTACACCAAACCCTCATCATATTCCTGAACATATTTCAACTCCTTTGCCCTGCAAAGGTACAGAATGATGTCATGTCATTCCTTAATACTTATCATCACATTGATTCTACAACATACTTCAAATCTCTTTATGCAGCAACAGTGTAATGAAACAAAGGAGCTTGTGACACAAATGTGCACGCAAGTGCCAAGCATGCAACGATGCCATTCCAACAGAAAGCCCCAACTTCCATGGAAACCCCACAGCATTGACAGATCATGGCGATGAAAGGGTGAGAAACAATTGCAGGACTGTAATCAATCACAGCATGGGACTGACACAGCGTACCACCCCATCATGACTCAATGGAAGCATAGAGTTGTCAGTATCACTGATACCAGTACTGGTATCAATGATGTCTCAAGAATCTGATTACTGATTACTCATTTTCTGTAAGTGTAGGGGTTTCACAATCCACTTTACAGTCTATGTACAGAAAGTAACTTTGGTCACTCACAGATTATCACTTAAGTGTTGAGTGCTCATTTTACTCACATTTTTGGTCCCTGAAAATATGAGTTTCCATCCCCCCCCCCCCCAATCAAAGATACATTGTAATTCCAGTACTTAGCATGGAAGGTCATGCAACTCATAGAGTTTTCAAACAGAAGCCATTTTAAACTACCTAGGAGCATTTGAATACACTGAAAGAGTATACAAAGCTTTCAGACTGTCAGCTAGCATTTATGGAGGTATCAAGAAGCTACACGGCATATACAATGTGTATGTACACTGTACTGAAAGACAGAATGACTAGCTGCATTCTTTTTTGTTTTTGTTTTGTTTTTATATGACAGGGTCAGAGGTCGTGTCTTGAACAATGACCTCAAAGAAGAATTCACCACAAATACATTTTGTAGGAGTGGATCCATACAAAGTATGAAGATTGAGTGAACTCAAGCCTGATGGGGATTTCATAATTCAGTAAGGGAACGGGTTAAGTTTTGTTAAATACTCACGCAGTACTACAACATGTACACTGCTATGTTGTACAAGTACCAAGGTCTACAACTACTGTAAAACCAGAAATATTTACAGCCTTTTTTGTGGCATGAAGTTTTCGTGTATTTACCACTGGCATTCAATGATAGACTGGAACTTTTGTGTGCATTTTAATTTCAAGAATCGTGGGTCCTCGCGAAATTGTTTTGTGCAAAGTACTTCAAGATGTCACTGAATTTCAGTACAACAATATTGAGAAAATCAACAGAGAGCTCCACATATTCTATATTGCTGGAACAATAAGAGTATCATCTCAATATCAGTCTAAATCCTTTTTTCTTTCTTTTTGAAGAACAAGTGTATTTCTAGGTTCAGCATGTCAGCATATTATCATCAACTATTAAAGTACTGTAAAAGTGGAAATTTTCATGCATTTCGCACAACCAGAAACTAGCGCAAAAATAAAAGCATGCGAATAGTCTTGCGTGCCATATGTTCTTGTGCGTGATGTCTTGATTCCGCGGAATTAAAAACATGCAAAACTCTTCTTACTCGGCCAAGCGCGAAAAATTAGTCATGCGAAAATATCCACTCTTACAGTATCTTTATACAAAACAAGAGACCCGCGGGTCTTGAGTATCGCAAGTTCACCTTTCACGCAGTCACTAATCTAAATTAAAATTTGACCAGGCATTCTCAAGTAGAAGATGAAAATGTACAATAAGGGCCCAATTTTTTAAAGATTCCTTAATTTGGGGGGATTGGGGCCCCCTGGGGCCCTCTGGGTGGGGCATGGTGCCCATTTTGATAAATTGAGATCCTGACCCCCTAGGGATGCTACCTGCCAAGTTTGACAAAAATCCATCATGAGGTTTTCAGGAAGAAGATGAAAATGTACAATTCAGGCCCCCATTTGGACCCTTCCAACCACCCCCCCCCCCCCTACCCAAGAGGGGCACCCCTGGATCTCCTATGAACAAACTTCAAACTACAGTCATTAATGTACTCACTCATAATATTATCTCAGCTCTATAACTTCTGATTCTAGAGAAGATTTATAAAGATTCCTTCATTTGGGGGGTTTGGGACCCCTGGGGGCCCCCTGGGTTGGGCATGGTGCCCATTTTAACAAATTGAGATCCTAACCCCCTAGGGATGCTACCTGCCAAGTTTGGTGAAAATGGGTCATGGGGTTTTCAAGAATAAGATAAAAATGTACAATTTAGGCCCCATTAGGACCCCTCCTCACCCCCTCCCCTGGGTCCCAAGGGGGGCACCCCTGATTCTGCCATGAACAAACTTGAAACTACAGTCATCAATGTACTAACTCATAGTATTAACTTAGCTCTATCACTTCTGGTTCTAGAGAAGAAGATTTTTGCGGATTCCTTAATTTTGGCGGGTTTGGGCCCCCTGGGGGCCCCCTAGGTGGGGCTTGGTGCCCATTTTAACAAATTGAGTTCCTAACCCCCTAGGGATGCTACCTGCCAAGTTTGGTGAAAATGGGTCATGGGGTTCTCAAGAAGAAGATGAAAATGTACAATTTAGGCCCCATTAGAACCCTTCCCCACCCCCCTCCCCTGGGTCCCAAGGGGGGCACCCCTGATTCTGCCATGAACAAACTTGAAACTACAGTCATCAATGTACTAACTCATAGTATTAACTTAGCTCTATCACTTCTGGTTCTAGAGAAGAAGATTTTTACAGATTCCTTAATTTTGGGGGGTTTGGGCCCCCCTGGGGGCCCCCTGGGTGGGGCATGGTGCCCATTTTAACAAATTGAGTTCCTAACCCCCTAGGGATGCTACCTGCCAAGTTTGATGAAAATCGGTCTTGGGGTTTTCAAGAAGAAGATGAAAATGTAAAAAGTTTACGCACGACGCACGACGGACGACGGACGACGGACGACGGACGACGGACGACGGACGACGGACGACGGACGACGCACGACGCACGACGCACGACGCACGACGGACGCCGGACGAAGGGCGATCGCAATAGCTCACTTGAGCCTTTGGCTCAGGTGAGCTAAAAATGGGGTACAATGCGAGAAGAATTGTACATATCAACTTCCATCTGACTATCCATGTGGAAATTCAGTTTAGTATTAAAAATCAGGTTGGATTATGACAATATCCCTCGCAAACAATGACAAATATCTCAAAGGCAAAACAATTTGCTCTGATAGCACACACATAATAGGCAGGAATGTGCACATACACATACACATGTACACACACACATGCACACTTTATACACACACACACACATACACCATTACACTGATACTGTACACACATATCACTGAGAACACTACAGTCTACACGTAACTAGCACCATCAGCATTTCTTGCATAGTATCAACTGAGGTAACACAATGTCTAGATCTCTCTAATAGTGTTAAACATCCGTAATAATTTCATGAATACGTGTTTATATCAAATGTCACTGTTCCTAATCATTCATTTAATTAATTTTACATCCCCATGTGTGCAAGTCTTCTTTTCAAATGAAAGATAAAGTCACAATCAGAGTTGGCTTTACCTCATCTGTCCACAAAAACTATGTAATGGTGTATGATGTATGATGTTCATTCCGAGTTCATGTGTTTAAAATTCCCCTTTGATTATTTTCTGTATGCAACTTTCTTTCATCATGTAGCAATGACAAAGTTCACATCCTATGACCAGTGTGTAATACAGTCACAAAATACAATGTACACTGTACAGTTGTACTTCATTGTGTTAACAGTTGATATTTGAGAAACGTCCACTGTCTAACAACAATCTGACAAAGAGTATGTGATGTACATGCCATTTTTGATAATGTGGGATCAAATGGCATAATCTATCATTTTCTCACTAATCAAAGAATGTTGACTGAACTGTACTTACTGCCTGGATCAAAACTTCTTGTAGCTGTGGTGTTTCCAAGATAGTTTCCACTCACACAGAGATACTCCGTATCAAAATCGGGTGTTGCTCTGGTGAAAGTTGAAGCTGTTGAGACTGGAGATGGGTTGTCAGTGATGTTTTCGTAGATATAGAACATTGTGACAAATGGGTTTGGTTGGTCAGCTGACGGGATGGTACAGGTCACAGTGAGCTCCGTGGTAGAGGTACTTGTATCCTCACTGAAGTCAACTGTCATGATACCAGCATCAGGTGGGTCTGAAAGGCAAGGCAATATTACTTTCAATGACTTCTGCTCAGCTGTGGTGAAAAAAAAATGGCATTTCTTTTTACATCAGATGGAAAAAAAGATTGCAAAGACAGATACCATGAGTACCCAAAGGAAAACTAGAGATACTTTACACTTTAATTTTGGTGGAGAAATCATATTATCATCAAATTGACAACTCTAAATTTCAGGGCATATCGTGCAGTCAAGATGAGGGGAGACCTATTTTGTATTTTATTTGTAAATCTGCCCAAAATCAGAAGAAAATTAGATTTAAAAAAAATGCATGTTTATGATACAGGAGCATTATCTTAAATACAATGTGTTGCCAATTTTACAAACCATTTTATAACTCAGCAAGTAAGAGGGATGTTGATGACTATGCAACCAAAATCAACGATGCCATATGAGTAAGACTGAGTTCAAACGAAAGATGATAAGCTGTGATTCTACTTCTAGAACAATGTATCACATCATTTACCTGCATGCTAAGCTGAGCCTACATGTAGCATCAACTTCAATCTACCATGTGACAATGTTAATTTCTGATCTCCTTTTTATAATTGGGAAAACTGCTTGATTATAGCACACAAATCTTTGATACCACTTTATCAATTAATTGGCCGCAATGTACATTCACAAATGTCAAAATGACCGTCGATTGATCCATTGTAGATACAGTTTGTACCATTGAGTAAGTCATGAACAGAACATTCGTTCTTGAATAGGAGCCATACAGTTTTGGCTGAAACCTATGTACACTAGGTTTCCAACAGTTTTTTTTTTTTTTTTTTTTTTTTTGGCGAGATGAGAAATCTCTTATGAAGTATCAAAGAGCACTAAATTCCAAGAGGGATTCAATATAAATGAAAATTGGTATTGAAATGGCCGAGATATCCAAAATAGAGCAATCCAATTGATAGTTGGGACCCATATTTTATCAGGATCATTTTATTTACTTTTTTTTTCCGTTTCAGCCATGACTCACAAACCAAATTTCATCTAATAAACTCAATCCTTCTTTAGAATGGTTTGCTCCATATTATTTCATAAGTGGTTTCTTGATATCTCACAAAAAGTAACAAGGAAAAGTAGAAATTACGCGGTGCGTAATATATGTCCCCGCCGGAAGTAGCAGTTTGTAGCAAAATGTACAATATAGGTAAAAAGATCAAGGTCAAAGGTCAAAGAAGTCGAAGGTCAAAATTCTATGTAGAAGTTTTGAAGCCCTCACCTAGTGCCATCACATAAAGCAAACGGAATCGAAATCGGGTTAGAAATGGCGAAGGAGTAGCATTTTGTAGCCAATGTACAATATAGGTAAAAAATCAAGGTCAAAGGTCAAAGAAGTCAAAGGTCAAAATTCTGTGTAGAAGTTTTGAAGCCCTCACCTAGTGCCATCACATAAAGCAAACGGAATCGAAATCGGGTTAGAAATGGCGAAGGAGTAGCATTTGGTAGCAAAATGTACAATACAGGTCAAAAATCAAGGTCAGAGGTCAAAGAAGTCAAAGGTCAAAATTCTGTGTAGAAGTTTTGAAGCCCTCACCTAGTACCATCACTTAAAGCAAACGGAATTGAAATCGGGTTACAAATGGCGAAGGAGTAGCATTTTGTAGCAAAATGTACAATGTAGGTCAAAAATCAAGGTCAAAGGTCAAAATTCTGTGTAGAAGTTTTGAAGCCCTCACCTAGTGCCATCACATAAAGCAGACGGAATCGAAATCGGGTTAGAAATGGCGAAGGAGTAGCATTTTGTAGGCAATGTACAATATAGGTCAAAAATCAAGGTCAAAGGTCATAGAAGTCAAAGGTCAAAATTCTGTGTAGAAGTTTTGAAGCCCTCACCTAGTGCCATCACATAAAGCAAACAGAATCGAAATCGGGTTAGAAATGGCGAAGGAGTAGCATTTGGTAGCAAAATGTACAATACAGGTCAAAAATCAAGGTCAGACTTGAGAGGTCAAAGAAGTCAAAGGTCAAAATTCTGTGTAGAAGTTTTGAAGCCCTCACCTAGTGCCATCACTTAAAGCAAACGGAATTGAAATCGGGTTACAAATGGCGAAGGAGTAGCATTTTGTAGCAAAATGTACCCTGTCAAAAATCAAGGTCAAAGGTCAAAGAAGTCAAAGGTCAAAATTCTGTGTACAAGTTTTGAAGCCCTCACCTAGTGCCATCACATAAAGCAAACGGAATCGAAATCGGGTTAGAAATGGCGAAGGAGTAGCATTTTGTAGGCAATGTACAATATAGGTCAAAAATCAAGGTCAAAGGTCATAGAAGTCAAAGGTCAAAATTCTATGTAGAAGTTTTGAAGCCCTCTCCTAGTGCCATCATATAAAGCAAACGGAATCAAAATCGGGTTAGAAATGGCGAAGGAGTAGCATTTTGAAGCAAAATGTACAATATAGGTCAAAGGTCAAGGTCAAAGGTCACAACTGAAATTCTGTATAGGAGTATCAAAGCTCCCATGTAGTGCCATCATATAAAGCAAACAGAATCAAAATCGGGTTAGAAATGGCGAAGGAGTAGCATTTTGAACATTTTGATCACACACGGACGCACGGACGGACAGACGGACAGACGGACACACGGACACACACACGTATGCAGCCCGTTTCATAGTCCCCTGCTCGAACTCGTTCGGCGGGGACAAAAAGCCCAATCCTCATCTCCACCATATCTTCCCTTTAATATGTTCAGGACGAGTCCTTACTAGGGCAAGTGTCTATGGGAAATTAAAATACGTGTTGTAGAAAAATCAGCCTGTCCTCAAAAGCTTAAGGCTATTGATAAAGTTTCACCGATCATAAAATGGGGAAAAAAATATACACATTGTATATTGAGGAATATTCTTTTTTTCTTTATGCAGAACATCAAGGAAATACATGCCAAGTCGACACATAACACTCGCATCAATGCATCATGACAAGCTCTGTACAACAATATAAAAGTATTACAGTGTACAATGTATATGATACAAGGATATCAATCACGATTGCACATACATTAATGTAACTTAAAATGGGTCAATCCATGTCAAATCAACAATGCTGTTAACCTGACCCCCTTCAATTTCTTTAAACTTACACCGAATTTTCATCGAAGTGTCTGACAGAAGATTGTGAAATATTTTGCCTAAAGTTCAAATGGTACGGTAGCTAGAAAGATACATTATTTCAGAATCTTCTGTCAGACACTTGGGGGAACATTTGGTGCGAACTTAAAGAAAACTTAATAAGGGGGTGGGGTTACAAATTGTCTGAAAACTGGTTGATTTGACGGGAATTGACTCTTATCTACAAGAGGGGATAAAAACACCTGAATACAACACATTTGCATAAATCTTTCAAACAGAGGTGTAAGTGAATAATATTAAGCATTTTGTACATTTAGTTGACAAGCAAAGTGATTATTTTGAGAACTTTAGACAATCAAACCTATTTGAACTTACAGTGCACATTGAGAGAAGCGATGCTGTCTTGCTGGTTAAGCCTGGTCAATTGATGTCCAGTGGTCTCACATCGTAGAGATTGCCTGTAATTGTCCTTTGTTGGTATGAAGGTTAGCGTACTTGTTGTATCAGTCAGGTCTGAATCAACAGCATTTGGGGCATTTGTTGTAACTATCCCAGTACTAGTATTCTGTTGTAGGTTATCAAGATACCAGTTGATGTCTACTTCTGGTCGGCTTCCCACAGCTGTGCACACTGCCTCGTATGTTTCTCCAGCAATCAGAGTTGAGTTCAATGTTAAAGATAATGTTGATGCCACTAAGAAAATGTGAGATAAGAGTACAGATAAAGAGAATCAATGGATACACTTCTCATTGGTGTGTACACAAAGGAAAAGAAAAAGTACATAAAATACAATTTTATGACAGAACAATGCTGCAAACTGGCACTGGTCCGACAGTCCCTGACCAGTAAAAATCACTGCTGGACCAGTAACTTTTGCAGTAATGGACCAGTAAAAACTGGTATTAAAACTGGGTACCTACATGCACATTGCACTGGTATGACAGACAGGTCGGACCAGTAGAAAAAATGGGTTAGTGTGCAGACCTTGATAGAATACCATTATCAATTCAGTGCCACACATGTGATATACAAGTAGTGAATACGGCAAATATTTCACGAGGCTTTATTTTCATTAATCTAAAAACACAAGAAAATACTGCTTCTGATCACGACATGAATGTGACGTGCACACATACCCTTCTTTGTTCAGTAGTGCATGTAAGGATTGCAAATTTAAGCACTTGTGAAATGAACGTTCTGATTTGCAAATATGCCACACAGTAGTAATCATAATTTAATGATAACAATGAGACTTCCATTAAAAATAACAGGACTGAAGAACTGAATTTCCTCCACACTTCACTTTGTTTTCTTCCTCTCTCCTTTCAACAAATCAAAGCACACTCATTGAATATATGTGGTGTTGCCAAAGTTTCTGCCCAAAAAGTTCAACTGATATATTTCAACTCACCCTCAACAGTAACTTGTGCTGCTGGTGCAGAGTTCCCCACCTCAGAAGCCTGGCAAACAAAACTCCCTTCCTCTGCAATCTGTGTATCGGTGATTGTCAGTGTAGATGAAGTTGCATCATCTGATACACTGAAGTCATCATATTTTCGCGCAGTAGTCAGCTTTGTCCCTCCACCAAACATAGCGACAGCAGGACTCACTGACTCATCACTCCAAGTGAAAACTGATGATGTCCCTCCAATCACTGTACATGTCAACTGTGTGTTAGTTCCACGTTCCACTGCTACTGACGAAGGTTCATTCAGCGTCTGACCGTGTGTTGCTTTTGATAAAACATAAACAAAGAAAAGTCATCTTGTTGTTTCGTTCCACATGATGCAATGACAGAAAAATATATAGTAAAAACACTTGTAGGGATAATATAAAAGAAACTTTAGACATAATTATTGGCAGATTGGGGTAATACTCCATAAAATCTACAGTCATCAACATTACAAAAATTCTGTCACATACATCTCCTCATACATAAACATAAACTCCCTGGGCATAATAATGTTGCATGTTTAAATGCAGATTGTAACAATACACAGAGTTCTTTGTGCACAAGAATAAAAGAAGGATAGATTAAAAAAAAAAATTTAAGTAAAGCAGTGACACAACATCAACAAATCAGCACAGATCTGGCCATGTTTGTATCATGACAAAATGTTGAGGAAGCTCTTATTACAGAACTTTTATTCAAAGTCTACATGTAAATTTTACTATAGACTACCATCAGGCTGCTCAAAACATCAGGCTTTGTCACTGAATGATTTCCTCCTGTTTCTGCACTCCACGCTTCTTTGTACACAAGATGATGATGAAGACATTTTTTACAATGTACAATTCTGAATCTCACATTTTCTGTCCTGATAAATACACAGGAGTTTTGATAATCCTCCATGGTCACCATGAACAGCTGGCAGTCATGTCTTGGTTAAAAAAAAAAAAAAAAAAAATGTGCTGCCTGTACAAGATTCCACTCATTATACAACATGTACAATTGTAGCTATCACAGTGCAAGGTTTTGTACATGTGTACAACCAGTATCTGTCATTAGCCATGGTAATAATTACACTTTTGTTTAACAGTTCAACATTAAAAGCTACACATCTTGTATCTTGGAATTTCAATGGTGGCACCACTTTACACAGAAACCACAATCTATATCATCTGGCACTTACCCTGAACAAACATGGCTGCTAGAAGCAAGCTAATTAACACTGGACTTTCCATGGTGGATGGAGTTAAAAATGTTCAGTTTAGTGAAAGCCTTTGTCTGGATGCACAGTCTGAAGAGAAAGAGAGGAAAATGATTACAGACTGTCAGAACTTTGTGTTTTAAAATGATAAACACCATACACGGTGAATTTACATTATTTTTTCTTTTTCTTCCTTTTCGTCTTCTTCTTCTTCTTCTTCTGCTTCTTTAGGGTAGGGGAGGGGAAATCAGACTTGATGTACACAATCTACTCTCTTTGAGAGTTCAATTTGGACATTTTAAAACTTAAAAAGCTATTTCTCAATCATGCCTTTAATCAATCAGGAACAATACATGTACAAGTTCTTACTTTAATATTCATATAATCTACTCACATCACACTGCATGTTTTCGGTGTGACTCTAATACAAAATGTACAGCATACCTTTCTCACACTGAGATTGAGAGTTTCTTTTTCATATTGCTGGTTTGATCAGAAAAGTGATCATAGAAATTCTGCACATCAAATGCATAATACAATGTACAAATAATGATTCTTTAAATTACCGTTATGGGATTTTAATAGACTTGAAAATTACAAACTTTTTACAACCAAGGATGAATATGTGTGCTAGACATTACAGCATGTGTACCAGGTTGTACTTCTAGCAAATAACATCGCACTGCACATTGTAGTGAAAATGCCAGTGCATTATGTGCACTCTTCTGACACACTACGAAAATACTCACACCTCAAGGACACAGTTTCTTGTTGGTTGTTGTGTTTTTGTAGCAAAAGTTAAAGCTGTCTGGTTGATAAATCTGCAAGAATGGAATACCATGCACAGTGTGAAAAAGAGCAGAAGCTGTCATAAGCAACAAAATAAGAAAGTTCCCTCAATATTAAAATCCCCTATACATTGAAATTCTCTGTAAAGTACACGTAAGTATACTGTACGGGTGCTGTTCGTTATTTCGAAGGGTCGTTTAATCCGAAACACTGAAATTCCCTATACAATGTACATGTACCTAGTGGTTTGTTAATCCAAAAATGAAAAAGGGTTCGTTAATCCGAACATTTGTGGTGGTATTCCGAAGGTTTGTTATTCCGAAGATTCGTTAATCCGAAAATGAAATTCGGAACAATGAACCTTTGGAATAACGAAACTTTGGACTAAAGAGCCTTCGGAATAACGAACCTTCGGAATAACGAGCTGCAACCATACAATTTACAATTGTACATTGATAGGTTGTGTACACACTGTAACACAGTGTTCTCAAAGAACTCAAAGTAATCAAAGTTAAAATGAATATCGTACACAATAATCAATTCATGCAAATCTTTATCATGAGCATGCATTAAAGGAATAAAGTAGAACCATCTAGTATTGTCATGGAAAGAAACTATTTTTATTCTCTCAGAGGCTGTGATGAACACCATATTCAACAGAAACATGGAAGATGCATGATGGGAATACTGTAGGGGAGGGGGAACATATTAAATGGCTACACGTGTACTTACTATTCATACTACATGTGATACAGCCGTACCACATTCTTTTCATGATTCAAATTTCAATTAACAGTACATGTGTGTCAAGAAGAAAACAAAGTTTGGCATTGTGCAACTTGTGTCAGCAATGTAAAATTGCATACAACACAGTCTCATAGTATTCATATGGACTACATTGAAGCTTTAAGGGGGCACAATATCTATAGCCTGAAGTAATGGTATTGTCGGAGTCGAAGATGAGGGCAACAGGATTCTAGTGAGCTAGGGCAACTAATGTTGTATTTCCAGAAAGCACATTGTAATCAGTCCATATCATTCATTATTGCCCATTTTAGGCATCTTGAGCAGGAACTTGTGAACACTTTACAACTTGTTTACAAACATTTTACAACTTCCAAATACACCTCCGCCATGCATCCACTCCATACCGTGCATTCACACATATGCACAGCTACATTATACATCAGGCTCTGAGCTGCACGCTGTACAGCCAGTCACACATCATGGTTACAAACAACTACTGTAGTATGGCAGATGTCACGATCGTCCTCAATTTTATATGTTTTTTAGTGTAATGGAATTTGCCCTTTGTTGAGAAACCACCTCCACAAGAAACTCTCAAATGTTCTTGACCAGGAGCTCAAGTGCCCAGATGCATATTCTGCAACTGAAACTGCAACTGCATTGAGGAGGGGGATATTAACAAATTTACCCCTCTTTTCCGAGCTGGCACATAAAAACAAGGGGAAGACAATTTTCAAACAAGAGACCCGCGGGTCTAGCGCTCACCTGAGTATCGCAAGTTCACCTTTCACGCAGTCACTAATCTAAATTAAAATTTGACCAGGCATTCTCAAGTAGAAGATGAAAATGTACAATAAGGGCCCAATTTTTTAAAGATTCCTTAATTTGGGGGGATTGGGGCCCCCTGGGGCCCTCTGGGTGGGGCATGGTGCCCATTTTGATAAATTGAGATCCTGACCCCCTAGGGATGCTACCTGCCAAGTTTGACAAAAATCCATCATGAGGTTTTCAGGAAGAAGATGAAAATGTACAATTCAGGCCCCCATTTGGACCCTTCCAACCACCCCCCCCCCCCCTACCCAAGAGGGGCACCCCTGGATCTCCTATGAACAAACTTGAAACTACAGTCATTAATGTACTCACTCATAGTATTATCTCAGCTCTATAACTTCTGATTCTAGAGAAGATTTATAAAGATTCCTTCATTTGGGGGGTTTGGGACCCCTGGGGGCCCCCTGGGTTGGGCATGGTGCCCATTTTAACAAATTGAGATCCTAACCCCCTAGGGATGCTACCTGCCAAGTTTGGTGAAAATGGGTCATGGGGTTTTCAAGAATAAGATAAAAATGTACAATTTAGGCCCCATTAGGACCCCTCCTCACCCCCTCCCCTGGGTCCCAAGGGGGGCACCCCTGATTCTGCCATGAACAAACTTGAAACTACAGTCATCAATGTACTAACTCATAGTATTAACTTAGCTCTATCACTTCTGGTTCTAGAGAAGAAGATTTTTGCGGATTCCTTAATTTTGGGGGGTTTGGGCCCCCTGGGGGCCCCCTAGGTGGGGCATGGTGCCCATTTTAACAAATTGAGTTCCTAACCCCCTAGGGATGCTACCTGCCAAGTTTGGTGAAAATGGGTCATGGGGTTCTCAGGAAGAAGATGAAAATGTACAATTTAGGCCCCATTAGAACCCTTCCCCACCCCCCCTCCCCTGGGTCCCAAGGGGGGCACCCCTGATTCTGCCATGAACAAACTTGAAACTACAGTCATCAATGTACTAACTCATAGTATTAACTTAGCTCTATCACTTCTGGTTCTAGAGAAGAAGATTTTTACAGATTCCTTAATTTTGGGGGGTTTGGGCCCCCCTGGGGGCCCCCTGGGTGGGGCATGGTGCCCATTTTAACAAATTGAGTTCCTAACCCCCTAGGGATGCTACCTGCCAAGTTTGATGAAAATCGGTCTTGGGGTTTTCAAGAAGACGATGAAAATGTAAAAAGTTTACGCACGACGCACGACGGACGACGGACGACGGACGACGGACGACGGACGACGGACGACGCACGACGCACGACGGACGCCGGACGAAGGGCGATCGCAATAGCTCACTTGAGCCTTTGGCTCAGGTGAGCTAAAAACACAGCTCTGATGTCTGATATGGGTAATTATAGCTTTGATGGAACCCAGAAGTGGCAGAAGTGGAAAAAAAAATTGGGTCTTTTTTATTTATTCATTTATTTATTACATTTTTTCTTTGGGCTTGTCAGCTGATTAAACTAGGAAGTGGCATCACAAATATACTTTGGCACCCCCAACGTGGAACATAAACTTGAACTAAAAGGTTAGCCCATTTTTTCTAATTCTGAACCCTCCCATAAAATCCTAGTTACAGCCTACTGGATCTGGATAATACATTGTATGATGATGATGATGAACCTATGCTGAAAAACTCTGAATCAATGTAGGCCTATCACTCACTCAGCACTCTAGTGTAATGTGCAGCTAATCAAAACAGAGGTTACACACTGGAGGCACAGGAACACATACATTGTACACTGTATCTTTAAATGAACAGGACGTACATGAAAATTCATGAATCTGTTTGATATTGCTCAACAGATGTTGATTCAAGTTGATTCTTGGGTAATTCAAGGACAAGTCCACCTTCATACATGTACAGACATGTTGATTGAGTGAATTACGCAATATCACCAGACCACATCAGTGAAAGTTTGAGAACAAGAGACCCGCGGGTCTAGCGCTCACCTGAGTATCGCAAGTTCACCTTTCACGCAGTCACTAACCTAAATTATTCACAGCTCTACCAAAATTTGACCAGGCATTCTCAAGTAGAAGATGAAAACGTACAATAAAGGCCCAATTTTTTTTAAGATTCCTTAATTTGGGGGGATTGGGGCCCCCTGGGGCCCTCTGGGTGGGGCATGGTGCCCATTTTGATAAACTGAGATCCTGACCCCCTAGGGATGCTACCTGCCAAGTTTGACAAAAATCCATCATGAGGTTTTCAGGAAGAAGATGAAAATGTACAATTCAGGCCCCCATTTGGACCCTTCCAACCACCCCCCCCCCCCCTACCCAAGAGGGGCACCCCTGGATCTCCTATGAACAAACTTGAAACTACAGTCATTAATGTACTCACTCATAGTATTATCTCAGCTCTATAACTTCTGATTCTAGAGAAGATTTATAAAGATTCCTTCATTTGGGGGGTTTGGGACCCCTGGGGGCCCCCTGGGTGGGGCATGGTGCCCATTTTAACAAATTGAGATCCTAACCCCCTAGGGATGCTACCTGCCAAGTTTGGTGAAAATGGGTCATGGGGTTCTCAAGAAGACGATAAAAATGTACAATTTAGGCCCCATTAGGACCCCTCCTCACCCCCTCCCCTGGGTCCCAAGGGGGGCACCCCTGATTCTGCCATGAACAAACTTGAAACTACAGTCATCAATGTACTAACTCATAGTATTAACTAAGCACTATCACTTCTGGTTCTAGAGAAGAAGATTTTTGCAGAATCCTTAATTTTGGGGGGCTTGGGCCCCCTGAGGGCCCCCTGGGTGGGGCATGGTGCCCATTTTAACAAATTGAGTTCCTAACCCCCTAGGGATGCTACCTGCCAAGTTTGGTGAAAATGGGTCATGGGGTTCTCAAGAAGAAGATGAAAATGTACAATTTAGGCCCCATTAGAACCCTTCCCCACCCCCCTCCCCTGGGTCCCAAGGGGGGCACCCCTGATTCTGCCATGAACAAACTTGAAACTACAGTCATCAATGTACTAACTCATAGTATTAACTTAGCTCTATCACTTCTGGTTCTAGAGAAGAAGATTTTTACAGATTCCTTAATTTTGGGGGGTTTGGGCCCCCCTGGGGGCCCACTGGGTGGGGCATGGTGCCCATTTTAACAAATTGAGTTCCTAACCCCCTAGGGATGCTACCTGCCAAGTTTGATGAAAATCGGTCATGGGGTTTTCAAGAAGAAGATGAAAATGTAAAAAGTTTACGCACAACGCACGACGCACGACGGACGACAGACGACGGACGACGGACGACGGACGACGCACGACGGACGCCGGACGAAGGGCGATCGCAATAGCTCACTTGAGCCTTTGGCTCAGGTGAGCTAAAAATCCAACAATCCATTCCAAAGTTATGAATTTTTAAAATTTCTACTCAGTCACTGCTGGATGAGAAGACTAATACAGCTAATTAATGATATGATAGACAGACCTGTGAGAATGCGTTAGTGGAGATGTACATGTAGCGCACTCGAGGGTATACAATACAACTGTGAAACATGCACGAGGCGAAGCTGCATCTCCACTAACCTCACAAACTCAAACCTGTGTATTATTTGATTTATACACGTAGAACGGTTTGAAAACTATTTAAACAGCATTTTTCATGTACCTTTGTGGGTCAATACCAGTCAGCTACATGTAGTACTCGCTCAAAAGTCAAGATGTCCGAAGATGTTCGTCCCAAACATTTACGCACGTCGCACTCGGAAATCCTGCACATACATTTTATAAGTACTGTACGTATTTCAGCGTCACGTACACCACATGTTATGCACAAGAAAGGCCGGCTGGCAGCCCGAACTAGAAGTTGTTTACAGGATTGACAGCGCGTAAAGTAGCGCGCGATGCACTTGTAACAACTGATTGAGTGTGCACTGCTAGTGTAAACATTGTGACGTCAGTGACTTCACGCTTTTTTGCACGGCCGTTCAATAGTAAGAAATCATGAACGCACACGTGACTCATTTCAGCGCTTCCGATTGGCTACATTCTTGAACCTATTTTATAATGTCACTTAATGTAAAATGTAATGGACTTTGAAGAAAACATAAAGAAAATTCAACATAAGGTACTTTCACTTTCTCGCAAAATAAACAAACACTGACTTGACTCGCTCGCCTTTTTCAGAAGGCAAGGGGAATAATATTCATACTTCTTTGTTTTTCAATGTAACATAACATGCTGTATCAAAATCAGTGACAAGGGCTACGGGAAAGTGCACTTGTTTTTTCATTAAAAAGTTGCATATGATTATCAATATGGCTCACCACCAGCTTCAATTGTGCCCTTGAAATCATGAATACAAAGACAACAGGTTATTAACCCGATTTCAAAAAAATGTCATATTTTGGGGAAAATTTTCAATAGCAATTATACTTAGAATTTGCCGAACTGCATGGTTTTCTAATAGTGTGATGTATGGTTGCTAGGGGCTTAGTGTAGATATTAGCCAATCGCTGATTGGTTGAACAGTTTCTGATTCAGAGAACGTGTCCCACTTGACCTGCGTCCCAACTCACCCCGCTCTCCCCTACAGAAAGTACAGTTGAACCTCTCTTATCCGGCCTGCCTTTATCCGGATCTCTCTATTATACGGACGCAATCTCGCCGTGATTTTTTTAAAATAATTATGGGAGGAAAGGGGGATTCCCAACTCCTTGAGATCTCCTACACAAACACAATGAATTACATATACTTGATACATTTCTTAATAATTATTTAGGTAAATCATCCCAAGAATTTATAAAAGAAAATGATTTCATTCTTGCAAACACGAACCTCTATTTTGGGGTCTGTTACTGAGTGTAACAATGAAAAGGTTGCAGTATACACATTACTACATGTGGTACTACAATGGGCTACATCAGTACATGTACATGTGTATGTATTATGTACATATGTATAAAGCATTGAGTCTCCCGTATCCGGCCAAATCCCTTATCCGGATGAGCCCCGGTCCCGACTTGTCCGGATATGAGAGGTTCAACTGTATAAAGAAAATTCAAGATATTCTCATTTTTCTTACATAATATTAAGAACACTTGACTTCTCTCTTTCAGATGTCAGGGGAAATAATATTACCCCTAACATAAGTCAGTAACATGTCGAAGAAATGTGCACTTTATTCAAAAAGTCAAGTTTTGTGAAATTCTCTTTTTTGTACGCATGTCGTGATGTGACATCATTCATACGCTGTACACCACTCACTAGTCTTCTCCTCCAGCATGTCCAGCAGTGATTGCACAGATACTTCAAAAATTCATAACTTTTGAACGGATTGTCGGATTTTCCCCAAATTTTCACTGATGTGTTCTACTAATATTGGTGCATTTACTCAATCCACACGTATATGAAGGTGAACTTGTCCTTTTTAACCCCGGAGTGACGGGGCGCTACTCGTAAACAGGTTACTCTCGTAGGGGCTGATCGCAGTTAGCCTTCTTATTCTGTATTAGGGTTAAATTTCACATCTACGTTTAGTTGTGGTCTGTTTTTATGACAAGTTTAATGAAACCGACATGCTTAAACATGGGCTTACCTCACTATTCGGATGTATATTAGGCCTATATTCGGTAACCTTACTCCTTATAAATTCCAAAATAACGATTCATCATCCTTCACAATCAGAAAATACGCGCCATTTCGCCGATCGGCCCGGGCTTGCAGTGGTGGGGTGCTCCGATTTGCGGTGTGCTACCTTTTGGTCAGCATGCAGAATGTGTGCAAATAAACCATCATAGGAAGAATAAAATTCCAATTGAAAGTCAGCAACAGCTTCACAACAGTCAGATGAAAGTTCCGAAATTCTTACGGTTCTTTCTAACTGCTTCGAATTCCTCTCCGCCGCACCATTTGCAACTCGTTATACGCCTTGCGTTTATATGCACAGCTACACAGCACAGTGTTTGGTTTGTTCAGCCAACTGACGTCGATCGCGAGTACAGTCGTGTGCGACTCCCGTGTACGATTCCGATACAATCGAATACGTGCGAAAGGTTGGCTTCATACTGTTGATACGTTGCGTGTGCATGTGAGCTGCGAACACGAGAGGGCAGTAAACGTGATAACGACTCTCGAAGGATTACATTCACGCCAGTCGGGCGGGCTGGAGGACGTTAACTGGGCAGGGGGGGGGGGGGGGGGGGGGGTCACCATAAACCATGTTTCACCATGTTTCTGTGACTAGCAAATGACATGGCTAGGAAACATGCAAGACTTTTTAGTTATGCTGAGTCGAAGGGAAGATGCAGTCCAAACATTTCAACACTTAAAGGGATGGCTAGTAACTGATCAGTGGGAATCAGTGGGAATGCTGAGGGATGATAGTTATTTCCAGTCCTTGTGGGATTCATAAAGAGTACATTATAAATATATCTATTGTTGCATGACAATTATTATTTGCTTCAGAATGGTCTCATATTCATGTAATGTGCAGTTTAATGTTTCCATGTTAGCATGCCTGTACAGTGACCGTTCGATTTAAAACGTACATTACTTGAATATGAGACAACATAAATTCTGAAGCAAATGATTTTCACACAAGAATAGATAAATAATGTATTCTTATAACTGAATCCCACAAGGATTGGAACAATCATCCTCCAACCATTTCCACTGATTCCCACTGATTACTAGCCATCCCCTTTATACAATGATTGACAGATGAGGTCATTAATTAACTTGAGGAATATTGGTGTGGAAGGATATTTTTGTGGGCGTTTCCAAGTAGTCTAAGAAAATAGAAGAAAGAATCGTTAAAAATATGTGGAATGTTTTTAGATATTCGTTTCAACTCAAAAGTGATGTTGAGGGCATCATAAATCAACACAAATCAACATGCATTTGGATTTCAGAGGCCCTTTAAAATTATAGAAAAACTCATCGTAAGATATCCAGTAATCTTGAATGTTGTTCCAAAGGCTCGACTTATTTTTTTCTTGCTTGCTTTTCAGCTGATTGAAGAACCCGGAAGTGCAGAAGGCCATTTTTTTGTGTGTGTGTGCTTGTTTGCCGATGAAACCCTATTGAAAACGTTCCGCTGGCCAAGTTACCTAGTAATGAATGGTTGACTCTCAAATCATAATAAAAATATGAATAGTTCTGAAATGTTTATGGTCATTAACCTTCCTTGTCATTTAGGCCTACTACAGGAGGGTTTGGGAGCTGCTGATCTTTGCCCTCCATAGAACAGTAAAAGTGATCCTATATTCTATCAGTGTGTCATTACTTTGTTGCTATTATTATTGATAAGTGATCTTTTTTTTTTTTTTTTTTTTTTTTTGCTAATGACACCAGCCTGTTTTTACCCGGGGAAAGATGTTGCAATGATTAATCAGCTTGTCAATACTGAATTGGAAAAAGTGCAATCATGGTATTTAGCCAACAAATTACAGATGAATTAATAGACACATGATTTCTAGGGAATGAAAATGTTGATGCTAATTCAGTCAATATCATAATTATGTTGAGATTTAGAGAGTTAAAAGTATTAAATTTTGGGGTGTTTTTATTGATAAATGTTTAAGTTGGAAAGATCATACTAATCATATGAAGAGTTTGTACGCAAAAACCGATAAGTCCACTTTTGAAGATTTTGAACTATGTGTCATAAACCTTTTAAATGATATATTGGTCACTACATATAAAGGTACATTTTTGAAGTTATGGTCAAAAGAAAAAGCAAAAATTTTCTTATCATTCTCTTTATTTTTCTTGATCTTTAATCGCAAATACCCCATATCACCTACCACCCCATAGTATATCACATAGTACTGTAATATTTGCGGTGTTAACAAAATAAAGTCGATATTGTTATTACAAAAACGTGCTGTAAGACTTATTACCGGTTCACACTACTTAGCACACACTGAATCTTTGTTTTATGATTTAAAGACTCTTAGAATTTCCGATATACATACATGGCAAACAGCTATATTTAGGTATAAACAATACACTAACAATATAGCTCCCTGATTTGTTTAAAGATATGTATATTTCAAATTATAGTATTCAAAGGCCTATATAATCCTATACCCGTCATGCAACAGATTTGGAAAACCCTAAACTCATTGCAGCTCAAAATTCTATAAGACATCATGGTCCAGATGTATGGAACTCATTGAATGATGACCTCAAACGCAGTACTTCTTTACAATGTTTTAATTCATCTCATAAAAATATTCATCTTGCTGTACCGCTCGAATGAGAAATTACGCTTTTGTTTTATAGTTCCCACCCCCTGAACACTGTATCTCATCGCTTTTCTTCTCTTCTCTCTATCCTCTACTCCTCCTATTCGGGCAGGGCCGGCTCAGTGTTTTCAAAAGTGTGGGGGCCCACTTCCGGGTTTCATGATCTAACAAGCAAAAAAAAAAAAAAAAAAAAAAAAAAAAGAAGAAGAAGAAGAAAAAAAAAAGGTCCTCAGCTCATCTCTCCCCGTCCCCGTCCACTTCCGGGTTTCTTCAGCTGACAAGCAAAAAAAAAAAAAAAAAAAAAAAAAAGTCCTCAGCTCATCTCTCCCCGTCCACTTCCGGGTTTCTTCAGCTAACAAGCAAAAAAAAAAAATTCCGGGTTGAAAAAAGTGTAGGGGCCCAAAGTGATGACACCTTAGGTATTCCTTTATATGGTGCACAACAAGTGTGGGGGCCCGAGCCCCCACGGCCCCCACGGCTGCGCCGCCCCTGTCGGGTACCTTATTCTCGGGCTTTGTATTATTTTATTTTGTTTTGTCCTTCTTTCGTCTTTACACATTCCACCTTGTATTGTCCTTTTTCGTTAAATGACATTTCAAATACATTAAGGATTTACTCTATTTGTTCTACGTGTGTATAATTGTTCCGTTCCCTCCTTCAGTTAAATAAAAAAAAAAAAATGTTGTAAGGCATGTTATGTTCAGAGACCGCGTTGTCCAAGTCAAACGTTTTGCTTATTGATAACCGTCTCCTCCACCTGTATACTTAAAGATCTGAAATGATATGTATGTATAATTTCACATGATTGTTTATTCGTAATGCGACATCTTATATGTGTGACTTGTGAATGATATGTTCGATATTGTCATACTTACCTTCTGTTACGTACAAGTGGAGAAATAAAGCTTACTGAAACTGAAACTGAAATTGAAGCTGAAATATCTCCATTTGGCAAATATGGACTTATCGGTTTTTGCGAACATAGTCTTCATATTTCTTTTAAAATATCAAACATATTTGGAGTACTGAATAATTGGAAACATATATTACGATTGAAAATTTTAGCAAAAATATATAATAGTATGATTTTATCAGATTTATCATATCGCAATGTTGTATGGGGTAATTGCGCAATGCATTTAACGCAGAAACTTTGTAATCTTCAAAAATGTGCAGTACATACAATAAGACTAAATCACATAATTGGACACACACTAAAGAATTGCTTTAAAGTTGCAATTATTGGACATTTATAGTATCAACAAATTTCACGTTGCTTTTTTTGTATTCTTTCACCAAAGAGTTATTACCTGATTTTTTAATGATTATTTCATCTATAATTCTGATTGCATGTATGATACCAGAAATTCCCATAAAATATAGATTACTTTTCATAGATATGAATTATCGAGGACTTACAGTGATTTCTTATGAGGGTCCTTGAATTTGGAATATGCTAGATAAGTCTAAACAGTGTTCTACTTTAAAGGATTTTAAAAGGAAGTAGGCATATACATCTATTACAGAAAGAATAATATGCAATATGAGATTTTGTACAGTGAACATGTATAAGTTTTATTGATTGCCTATTGTTCGGTTATAATAATACTGTTTGTTATAAATATTGTTCTTGTAGCTCTTTAGCTTGTTTGTATTTGTCTTCTGAGTTTATTACCTGTAAATCTTTGCCTCTGCTTCTTTTTTTTTTCTTGTTCCTGCCATATCAGTGATGCCTTCTTATGAATGTTATTTTTTTTTCATATTTCTTTGTTGCCTGTCTTTCTCCTTGTCTCCGTTCATCTTTCGTAACTTAAGGAACACATTTTTTGACATGCAAACTTGCAAGATGCAGTACATCAAGGGTTTGTGTTTTGTATATATTTTACATTTTGTTTGTGTTTGTGTATTTTTAAGAGATGTGAAATAGACTTGAACTGATTTGAATCCAAGGGCCAGAGCACCTAGTATATTCCATGTTTTCTATGCACTGTTCGCTTAGTATACCGTTAAGACATTGTATGATTCAGTGAGCATACTATATATACGCTGTAATTCAGTGATTTTATGAACACGTCCTTTTTGAAAATACTTTATCTTTATTATGCCCATGTAGATCGCTGAATAATGAACGTTATGAACTATAGTGCACTCCCATTATAACGAAATGCTCGGGACCGGCAGTTTTCTTTCGTTACAACGAATTTTCGTTATAACCGAACAAATACAATATATAGACGAAAACAAGGAAACCGCGCATATATCATATTCTGTTTGTTGAATACTCATCATACACTGGAAAGCTATGTGAAATGGGATGGTACCTTTTCAATTTCGTTTGAATATTACATTTAAAAGACAGCATAAAGTTTTTGTATTGTTTTGTGTAGTTTTTGTATAGAAAATGACGGTTTAGGATTCGGTTACAGTTCACTATTCCAAAAGTTCGTTTCTTACTAAAGTTCGTTACTCCGAAGGCTCCTTATACGAAATTTCGCGATTCCCGGAATTCCGAAGGTTTGTTCATTTGAAGCTTTACTCTTCCGAAGATTCGTTTTGAATTCCGAAAGTTCATAATTTAGATATGAATACATTTGTAATATCATTCGTTTTCCGAAGGTTCGTTGATCGGAAAATGAAATGAGGTCTGTCATTCCGAAGGTTTGTGTATCAAGAAATGAGAAAGGATCACTATTCCGAAGGTTTTTAATCCGAAAATGAAATAAGGTTCGTTATTCCGAAGGTTTGTTAATAAAAAAATGAGAAAGGTTAGTTATTTCGAAGGTTCAGTTATCTTAAGACGATTGTAAGGTTTGCATTTCCTAAGTGTTGTTAGTGGACACCTTCTTCACTTTTCGATAAACGAAACGTTTTTTATTTTTCAATGTTCCAATTAATGAATGTTTGAAATTCCTATCATTTTCGGACTAACGAACCTTGAAGTTGAATAACGAACCTTTGGAATACAATACTAGTAACGCCAAAATGTTCGTAATAACAACTAAATCCTATTTCATTTCCGAACTAACGGATATTTAGGTGTATCAGAATCTGTGTGTTCGTATCAAAGAACCTCTGGAACAATAAAACGAACTTCATTAAATTTCAGATTATTTAAACAATAACACAATTAAGTTTCCCTCGGAAACTGTGTGTGACACAGGGATGTGAAGCGTTCGCCCATGCAGAGACGCTATATCTATAAATGCTTGTTCCGCTACGTATTTTCGGAAGCGATCCGCATTTCGTCATTTAACGGAGCACATTTCTTTTGTTTTTCTTTGTCAGTGGTGCTCGAAAAAGACTTCTTTTAAACGAAAATTTCGCTATAACCGTGTACGCTATAAGCGAATTTTGTACAATGGACTTTAATGGTGATATTTTTGGGACCAGAAGTTTTACTTCGTTATAACCGTGTTCGTTGCAACGGGAGTGCACTGTATGGTATTTTTTTCACAAACATCATGAAATGTAAACAGTTTGACAAGCTATTAGCCTGCATGTATAATAGGCACCATCATTTGTGCTACTTCCGTGTGACACCTTTATATCACGACATACAGGCTAGGTTCAGTATGTTTATGTTCAGTATGTTTTTCTGCATTCAAAAGAGTGATATGTTTACAGTTTGTTTTATTTATTGTTGAATTACCATGATTACTGTCAATGATTTTGTAGTTCTTTGAGAAAAAAAAAGAAATATGAAAACAAACTGAACTGACCTGAGCTATGACTTTAATACACATACACGCTCTACATGATTCATTAAATCACTTTAAAGCGGATCTGTTGTTGTTGTTGTTTTTTTTTTTTTTTTGGTCTTTTCGTTTTACAGCTGGCGAAAATAATCCAACAATGGTCAATTAAGTCATAATGGAGGGGATTAGCTATGATAGACAGTCACGTATATTAGCAGTGTAGACGATTTGGAACTGCGTCATGTAAAACAGAAACCAATGAATTAAATCAAATCAAAACAAATGATGATCAACTTTCAGGATTTGTTTCTTGTGGTTAGAACTCTCCCTCGTCATTGACATCAAGATTTACAGCACTATAATAATAATGATGATAATGATGATTATTATTGTCATTATTGTTGTACAAGTTCACACAATGTTGATAGCGTATTTATACATACATGCATACATTATAATCGTATTTACCATAATTATTAAATATTATATATAAATGCATATTTTTGTATAAATACTTGTGAATATAATTATGCTAATCTACATCCTGAGTTGATAGCAATGCACTATAATACAAAATATGCTGTCACAATAACGCCTAGTCTGGACTCGATTATGATAATAATCCACTACCCATACAATAATATTCAATGGAAATTCATGGAATCTTATCCTATCAATGCGAAATATTTGATTATACATATCTTCTTTTTTTTTCGTAAGATCTATACGGATATCCCAAGTGAAACATAGATAATTACAATTGAAATGCCGAAAGTAATACAACTGGCGATATTATGGAATAATTACACATTGCATTATGATAACATAAAGAACCTCGGATAATAGCTTACGTTGATTTTTTTTTGACATGATATTTTACATGAAAACGGCGGGTGCCCTCATTTTTCCAAGTTTCCATCAAACAAATATGATTACTATTCGAATCACTTGAACTAAACTATTAGACCTCAGATTCGGAGTAGCTTACCGATCCAAAATTAACCCTTCTAACTATAGTTTCCGTAGTGCCTGTATACACGGTGAAATCCACTACAATTTGATGTTGTACATAATCACTCACCTGCAGATTAGATGAGTCGTGGTTGTGTAAAATATTCTTACACACTTTATCACAATCCCATGTACTATATGAAGCACACAACTGTCGTTTAAAATCGATGCACAGTTTGATTTACGTAAATTTGTACGTAGTTTTGTGTATTGGTTTTTCATACAATAGTTGTGAAAAGTCTGGTTACACAATAAGTTTTGTATCATGATCAAAATATTTCAAACATCTGTTGTATGCAAATTACTGTGTGTACATGAGCAACTACAAGGTTGGAGGTATTGCCAATGATTCCATCTTTTTGATTTTTGATTTTATTTATTCCTGCATTCAATCAGTCAAGTTGAATGCAAAAGAAAAGCAAGTGCAGTGATATAAAACGATATTAAAATACATAGACACACATAAGCAATTGCATTGAGCAGTATACATACACAGAAACATGAAATAGAAATATACAGCAATTTTTCAGCAAAAAAAAAAAACACAAAAAAACCAGAGATAACTGAATGCAGGTGACCGCCATCGTAAGCGATTAAGCTAGAAATGGATAGGGCCTCACAAAAAGACTATCCGGCGACACAACTCTCTTGGAGATCAGCTGGCTGCAGTGCAGTTGCAGGTGTGGGTTTAAAATGCATTTGAAGGAAGAAAATAAAGATTGAATAAAAATGATCATTCACCCAAATTGAATGTTATTTCAACGTAATGAGTTGGGAGCATTAATGATTGTATCAAGCTTAAATACAGCTTTATAATAGTGAAGTTTTCAAAGAATAAATAGTTGAGCTGCAATGTCCGGAAGGGTTTAACTTTCCAGGGTAAGTAGCATGGATTTTACGAGATCCATTACATTTTTTTTAAGTCTATGATCAGACAGAGAGAGAGAGAGAGAGAGAGAGAAGAAGAAGAAGAAGAAGAAGCTTGTTGGACTCCACTAACACAGACGAGGGGAATTAAAAAAAAAAAATCCATTTTCTGCCTTCTCTTGTCACATAGATCGTAAAATTTGCGGCTACATTGTAGCTCGGTGAACTTTGATATCAGAGGTGAACAGACTGCCGAAAAATTAATAGCGAAATTCGAACAGAGACGTTATACATAGAATTCGGATTTATTTTAGATCACATGTTTAGGGCCTACAATTTGATACAAAACTTTACACTTTTGATAGTGTGTTAAAAAAAAAGAAAATTAGCGTCGATTTCCTATACTATTAAACTGTATTAATTCCAAATACACAACCACTACAGCCAATTCCCCAACAATTTGTGTAAAATACACAATGTTGTTTAATGAAAAACAACCCTCATTACACAGCAAAGTTTAAACAAATAATTTGCAGTGTAATTGGAATGAGAAACACTGAAAAATAAGGCACAATGATGATAAGACAGTTACCAAAAATAAGCCTATATGTGTCGAAAAAATAGCAGGCCTATAGTAACCCGTTTTATAATACTTGTGACAACAAGCCATCTAGAAATTATTCGTTTACGATAGACATTAATATGTGAAAGATGTTGTAGACACAGACAGATTTTTACGGTCGAATATCTTCTATCATCTACGAAATATTAAAAGATACAAATCCATAAGTGAGCTGTGGACATTATGCCACTTGAATAGGAAGCTAATGAACCATGTAAGATGCATTGAATATGATATTTATAACACCAATACGACAACATTGCATATAATCAAGCAAAGAAGTAATACTCTAAGTGCGTGGAAGTCTTTTTTGCTGTGCTGAACATTGATAAAAACATAACATTTAAGACAATGACGACACTACAGAATCAAAACAAGAAATACTCTGTTTCATTTTGTTAAGTTCTCCATCTTTAGCTTAGTAGGACTTAAGAAAAATGTAACGTCGGTCAATGAAGACATATTAGCACTGACAGACACGCATTTCATAGTGTGAAAATATATTGTGAAAAACGAAAATATCTCAAGCCACAAAAAGTGTCCACAAAAAAAAAAAAGGCTTTTCATCCTTCTGGACGTCTAGACTGTTATATCCGCCACAGATTCGTACAATCTCTCATCCAGGTTCTGAAGTGACAGGTATTCCTAAATAGAAAGAGCAAAGTAAGCACAGTTTAGTGGAAATAATTTCATTTTAGTCTACAATCATTTTCTGTGATCTTAAAAAGAATTAAGAAATATCAAAGCCTTCAAATGTTTTTAATTATGATAATGACATAGCATTAGGCCCTACATTAATCGTTTCCAAAATGAGTTTCATAATCATAAACAATATCTAATTGTGTATGATCAATATGGTTCGGAAAGCTATGTTTATTCTCACCAAATGTTACACTATAATTGATTAATAATTTGTAATCAAAATGATGTTTTATAACATAAGATAGGAAGCACACTCCTGTGCAAGTACAATGGTAATCCCAGCTTGAATTTACAGTGTTTGATTAAAAAAAAAAAACATACCGTATCCTTTATGATAACTCAGTGAAAATACGTATTGATAGAATATTTGGCCCACTAGCATTTGTGCAGGTGTTATGTGATTGGTACCTATTCGTCTGAATTTGACAATATATCCTCTCTTTTTTAATGTTCATATGACTCCAGAATTCTTTGCCGTGTTAACGTGAATTGATTTTTTTTTCTGCCTTTTCTTTCCTTTTGTCCAGGAACGTCGTCAAGAAATTCAGTTGAAACGCAGTGTATTGTGCTTTTTACAGGATACATGGTGTATAATTATCTACATAGGAAAGTAAACAGTTTTAAAAGTGCTAGATTGACAATAAGATCCTCAACACAATACATTAGAAATAATTAATGCTATGAGGAGCATCTTTCACTCCGACAATGAAAGAAATGAAAACGGTATTTACGTGATACACTTCCATTGTCGGTTCAAGTTTCCTCTGAATGACGTGATAAGAGCATCTCTTTGCTGGCTCCATTTCCCAGCAGCTGGTCATTATGAAGTATCTAAAGAAGGAGGAGAAATAAACAGAATTTTTAAGACCTATTGATCTCCTTACTGATCTGCGTTTTTATTCATTAAACAAATTTGATAAAATAAGAATACGCAAGTGTGCCATTATAGCGAAAGTGTCGCATCTAGACTGATTCCACAAAGAGCAGTTGGAATCGATGAAAATTCTCAACGAAAATAAGTAAACAACAGCAATAACAAAATCCACGCACACACACATTATATATTCACCTGCAAGCAAACAGGAAGTGAAGGTAAACACTCACAATTCTTGACCACAGTGAGAAGGGCGTGGCATCTTGTATCCCTTGGTAACCTGCTGCTTCACCATGTCCATCGTCATTTTGGGATATGGCCTTGCTCCTTGAAGACATATTAAACATATCACGTATTTCAACATTATATCTAATAGTGTTAAAGTTATGTTTTTCTATGTTTTTTTTTGCTACCTACTTTTATACTCTTTCTTCACTGGCAGTATAAATCATGATTCTCAAAGGAATGCACACTAATTGTAAATCTCAAATCTCGAGACATTACATTTTTTTGTGTAAATTACGTTCACTAATATTATGTGTCATTTTACATAATATCATAAAAGTTCTATATTCTGGTACGAATTATACGGGGAGAATAACTTCATATTATCACTTCCTTTAGTCTAGACCGAGGTTAATGAATTTTGTGATGTAATACCTAGAGTGACGATCTCCCAAAGAAGGATTCCGTATGACCAAATATCGCTTTCTAGAGTCCAATTTTTATTCTGCATTCCTTCAGGTGACATCCAGCGTGTTGGTTTCTGCAAAAAAGGAAAAAAAAAATGAACAGCATATCTCATACATTTTAAAGAATACACACATTTTTACCTCCATTCAATTTCACGTTAATGAACTAAGCAAAGACAGGTATCAGTGTTTTGTCTTGAGTAGCAGATTCTCGGACTTTATACTGTTTTGAGACTAAGGAGGGAATGGAATGGGCCCTTCAACACACAATCTTACTTTTTTGAGTTGATTGAGGTACTCTGTGGCATGAAAACATTCGCGCAGTAGTAGAATTTTTTTTCCATATAGGTGTGTGTGTGTGTTTTATTGATATATGTTATATGATGTAGGTATATCTAAACCCTTTTCAGAAAAAGAAAAAAAAATGTCCTTGTTAAGAGGGGTATTTCATTCTTGTTAGTAATCATGTTCAGATGGAATTATGCAAATTCCTTCTACGATTGTATCCTTGAATAATATAGGTTTTCCCGGTCAATTTCATACTTTTGTCATTCAACGTGTTCAAGTTCCTATTCTGAGCATTCGGTTTCACGCATTCAACGCTGGCAGCACTTTTCAAATCGGCAATCGCATTAAAAAATCCGGTCATTCGAATTCACTATCGGAGCATTCAAATTTAAGTGAGGAACACGCATTTCAGCAGTGAGCCTTCAAATTCATGTCAATCTGGCGACGGAATCTCGTCGGCCACCTATTCATTGAAAAACTCGGGCTTCACTAAAAGGAGTACGGGCACATGTCCCTCGGATAATATAGGACATAAAACGGAGGTCCCATGTGTGAGAGAGTACCAACCAACTCATGCACGTAAAAAATCCCTCTTCATGTACTCATCGCAAAGAGCAGGGCGTTTAAGCCGGTCAATTACACGTGGTCTCACCTACACCCAACTGGACCTCATGGAAGACCAGCTTTTGCAGCTGAATATGGGCTATCGAGCCATCTTCTCAGATGGAAAATGAAACAAACAAACAAACGAATATTATAGGTAATGTATAGGCCTACAGACGAGCATAATACGGAAGGTTTATTGACACCTTCGGGAAAAGAAAAAAAAACCCCAACAATTTCGACTACATTAAAACTGATAACATGAACATTGAATACGTCTAATTTGGTATTTTTGCTATCTTATTGGTTTACTTTTGAGGGACTATGTGAGATCATTGTGCGTCAGTTTGTCTTCAAATTGATACATTGTCATTATGACTTGTGATTGTTGGGGCGAAAGATGATTAGACTGTCGTTATGTTGTTTGGATGCACTGCTGATTGGACCTAACAATTTAAATTTATTGACATGAGAAACAAGACTGTTCTCTGTTCATTACAATGAACAGAGAACAATGAAGGACCTTTAAATAATCATAATTAGATACTGTACTATTAAGCCTTCACTGGTTGTGTGTGCCTTTTCTCCTTTCTTAAAAAAGTCTACTCCATTTTCCTCTTTAAATCGATTGCACGAAGTACGAACTTGATCGCCTGTAAATGAAAGCACACGCTCCAAACAAGCTCGGGACTATCACATGACTATCCCGTGAATTTGGATGCACGAGTGGGAAGTGCAATGCTCATAATTGGAAATTGAATGCCCGATCGTGAATTTGATTTGACGAAAACGAAATAGAACTCCCATGAGTGAAATTGATGCCTCGGATTCTGAATTTGAATGTCCGAATATTTTCGTCTGCGTGCGCTGTGTGAATTTTGAATGCACATTAATGAATACTGGAATTGCAAAAATATGAAATTTACCGGTAAAACCTATACTTACCCTCCCAGAGGGTGAAATGAATGACGTCATACCGTAGTCAGAAATCTTACAGATCCTGTCTTCCGTCATTAAAATGTTGTGAGCACACAGATTTCCATGGATAATCTAAGGAAGATATCAAATTGTGAACACTCTGATAAGAAATATCATGCATGGATTACAGGCTTGAGTGAACGTTATTATATTGCACATAATTATTATCTTTTTCAAAACGCAGGTGGAAGGAACACACACACACACACACAACACACAAACACACACAATGGGCTCAAGTCACTGGATGCGATTTAAATCTGTCATATTCATATGGATGAAAAATCATATGTGGAGGAAGCTAGTACATTTTTGTGGGGTTTTATATGTTCCAAGAAAGAAAGAACATCATCAAGTACACATTTACATGTGTGTGTGTGTGTGTGTGTGTGTGCCTAGACTAAAATTCAAGCCCAGCTTGTTGTCTTGAATCCAGTCTTTTTTAAATGGTTAAGTCTACTATAGACAGTTTCAAGAAGCATATTTGGATCATGTAAGAGAATAATGAGATATTATATATGCTATCGGCAAACAAAGACAAGACGAAGACTGAATTGATGCATAGTTTTGTCATTTCACATTTCAAAGAATCAAAATAAGTTCTGCCTTCTTCCGATAACGGCGAAGTTGTCCACAAGAATTGAATCTGATCCACAAAGGAATGTTTTATATAATAGGCATTTCATGACATTGGTAAGGAACAGGTGATTATGTAAAAAAAGAACAGAGCATTACTTTAAATACGATAATATATTATGAGAGCTATCATCTATGAAACTAATAATAAGTAGCTACATGCTGGAAACCTTAAAAGCTCTAGATTTTAAATCTGAATCAGTAGCAGGTGTCCTCTATTATGTTTACTCATTTCATAAACAAATTGAACGTCTGCATTACTTACACTTATATCAAATAAATAAACCATTTCTTGTGTAATTACCTTGTTGGACGTAAGAAATTCCATCCCTTTTGCTACCTGCCAGGCGAACTTCAGTAACTTGGACTCATCAAAACGGGGTCTTGTTGGCTTGATGTTCCCGTAGGGAGATTTTGAGGACTGGTTATTAAACTGGAGAAAAGTCAGCAGTGTCCCACCGGAAACGAATTCGTGTACAGTGGCACCTGTATGATGTCACAATATTAGTTTTTACAGAAGTCGATACAAAGGTTTTGAATACTTCAACTTTGCAAACATTTTTTTCTTTTTTCTTGAATATTACCAACTTAGATATTCTAAGCAAATAAATGTCATTCAATAACTTGTTTAACATCATGAAAAGAGCAAATCGATATTTTAAGCGCTTTTTTTCATTGAAATATACTACGCTTAGATCACACCTTGTTCTATATATTTTTTCTTTTTTTTTTGGTCGGTGAAATCTAATAATACTTACGATATTCTTCACAGTATCCAAGACACGTCACGATATTTTGATGGTTTGGGAGTTTTTGCAAAGATTTCACCACCTGCAGAAGGTCTGGAACACTTTCTGTATAGCAGAAATTAGATGGAATATTTTGAAGATTAAAAAAGATGCATGAAGCTTAAGGAACGAAAGAATTGTAATTGACATCCGAAATCACAATTTTCCGCTAGTCTACGGTTTAAAAGCACGCTTTAAACAATTTTCTTTTTAAGATTTTCTTTTTAAGTCGATCAGCGAAATATATATACTTTTTTTTTGCTGTTACGAATTCCAACATTAATTCTTCAAGACCCGTCGTAAACCTATTTTCATGATCATTTAACATACAAATCATTGTCACAAAAGTTATTTTTTTTCTTTGCAATGCACGACTGTATAATTTTACCCTTAAACATGAAGTGAGGGCTTTAAAATGCATCTATTTTTAAGTACTGTGTATTTCTTTTTTTATATATATAATTGCAGGCAAATGGCATTTTCAACCTTGGAAATGCTTAAGGGGACACCTGCTTGCATTTTGTATCATCATGAACTAATGCTGTTGCTCTTAGACGTATAGCTTCAAATGTCGATCAATAACTTTGTCAGTTGACTTTTTATTATTTAAATGCTTTAAAAAAATCCACATTTAAACAGGAAAGCAAAACATCGTGTTATTTAATGAAAACAGTATTAGTAATAACCTGTAATCTGCCTCAGGGCTACCGGAGCCACTCCCTGTTTTGTGCGGAGTTCGCCCTTCCACACGTCGCCAAACTTCCCCAAGCCGATGGAACCAAGTCGAGAAAAGAACGTTAAGTTTTCAGGTTCCAGAGCAACGGTGCTTGGTGTAAGTGGCTGATATACAGCATTACCTGTCAAATGGAGGAAAATAGGCTTTCATGTTTTCATTACAGTCTACCCTCTTTTTTGTTGGTTTGTTTGTTTGTTTCTGCGTTTGAGACGTTTAAAAAAAGCGACCTTTTGTACAGTGATGCTCTTCCATCACAATACTTCACTATAGACAAGTTACGATAGCTTGTAATTGGTTTGGTCATCAATATTGAAA
>NW_027272625.1:0-70000 GCF_040938485.1 Diadema antillarum | reverse complement strand
CAGTCATGCATATCGTTTGCTTTAGAAGTCTATATAAAGGCAATTTGATACAGCATCATGCACAGTGTCGTAACCCATTCAGATCTAAAAGTTTACTCAATAAGCTCATGATCTATTACCGAATGTTGTACTATCCTCGCGTTCACACATGCCTTTCAAACCGACAGAGAAGCAACTTCCAAAGTAGATTATGTTACATGAACTGCAATTCGTAATGTCTTCTAGTACTATTTAAACATATTTTTGTAGTCTCGTTCTATACCTCGTTCTGTTTTGTTTGCTTTGCTTCATGTGGTGTTGTTTGTTTTGTTTTGTTTTGTCCTCTGTCTTAGTATGTTTTATAATTCTCTCCATGTTCCCTTGATGTTATTCGTAATTTTTGTTAATTTCAATATTTTGTGCTTGTTTTAATATGTTTCGTTCTCTCTGTGCTCCTTTTATCATTTGATATTTTAATGTTTAAATTGCAATATGTGTATGATTTGTTTTCAAGGGTACATTCTATTTTAAGAAGCCTGTGGCTTTCTCAGAACTGTATCTGCTACATTTTGTAAACATTTTATATCGAAACGATTTTTATTACTGAATAAATGTATGAATTGAATGAATGAATGTATATACCCGATGTTAAAACACATTCGATCTGAATTGTATTTAGCATTGTCGAGATAAACGTGGTCCCTGAGTTAGCTGTCGAACTTAATGCAATTTTGAAAGCACTTCCTGATAGCAGGAGGTGTACACTATGCCAGTTGATTATCACTTCAAACGAAAATAAATGTTATTATAGTGTCACTTAAGTTTACCTTGCTGTAATTTGTACCCCGCGAGAGATTTTCTTGTGGTTAAGGTTTAGCTTCCGTTTAAGCTATAATCTCTTCCTGTCCAAAACATCGTTGGTGTACGCTACAAAATGAAAGCACCTCACAGATGAAGATGTGACATTATAATGATTATTTGTGAAGAGTTAGCGCGCGGTCTTAGGACAGAACAAAATCTAAAGTCTATCTAATGTTTGAATAGCATCCATACCACCAGTCTATGCATTTTGCAATGACATTTCTTGTTATTTCCTAAAACCTATAAAAAATAGTCATTCGTCTTGAATATTAAATCTTTTTAATGGGTCATCCCAAAGTATGCCTTGGATTATCGCATCTATAGAACAGAAAGCTCTTTTTTATGAATACGGTGCAGGCATTCATCCGTTAGAATAAACACGGTTATATGTTATTCCTGCTTGGTTGTAACGCACTTTGTTATAACAAAAGAAAACTGCTGAAACGAGGACTTTATGTTACAATGGGAGTCGCCTGTATTAAGTGTGGAAAGAGTGTTCGTTGTTGATATCGACGACGCTAAAATCTTACAGGTAGGCCTATCTGATATCACATGATGATAGTGATACAAATATTTTGTGGTTGCAGCTGATATGTTCTTCACTTATTATCCCTTTAACTGGTAAGAACAGATTGGGTAGAATATATTGCTATAGGGAAAGAAAAGGGGAATCCCCCAAACAAGACAACAATACACTCCCCGTGAAAAAGCAAGCAAATACCAGTAAGATCACGATCTGTGTACCCGTATAGTGTTTATGGCGCCAATACTCGCTGTGCACAGTCTCAAAAAAAAAAAAAAAAATCATAAGCATACATTTGAGCTTGATATCTGTATGCTACGTGAGTGTCAAAAATTGAACATCAAAAATAGGGAAATAATTGAACGTGGATTACTAATGATAAAACGAATGTTGTTAAATTACAGGATTGCTCGAATTATTTTCACTTTTTTCCTCAAATTTGATCTTCAGAGACTACCAACGTCACAGTGACTGGACAAGAATGAGCAAAATGAGCTAAAGACACTGGAGTCTTCGTTTCTTCACCGAAGATCGGTTTAATTGTAGCACCTGCAGCTCATGACGATTGATGACTGGAATTTACATGAAAACTGCAGGTTAAAGGTATGGTATTTGTGAAGGTGAGTATTGGCCTTTTCACTTTTGTGAGAAACCAAGTAAAGACTTATGAAATAATACAAAGCATATCATTCTAAGAGGAAGTCAAGGTTTGTTAGATGGGTTTTGGAATGGCTTAGACATCCAAAAAAAAAAGAGTAAAACAAAGCGATCCTAATGTAAGATGGATCCCGCCTTTTCTTAAGAATGCTCTGTTTTTGGATATCTCACTCATTTCAAAACCAAATCCGTAATAAACCTTGAATCCCTCTTGGAATTGGATGCTCTTTCATATTTCATAACAAGTTTCTTATTATCTCAACAACAACAACAACAACAACAACAACAACAACAACAACAACAAGAAAAGATGTAAGAAACTTGAAGTTAGGTCTCAACAAAAATTATACGATCCCTTTAACGCGCATGATATTTACCCTCTTGTTATTTTGCATTCACAAAAAAGTTTAGTTATAATGCCATCAAGATTTCATCTTCTCCCAAATTCATATAACTGCTTTAGATATTCATCTGGACTCTTTCTTCGCAGTTGTACGATTGTATCTCACAAAAAGAAGAAGGTAAAGGCAAATGTAACATGATATCTACTATAAAGTCTAATTTATAACCGATGATCTCGGAAAAAAAAATCAGTATTGACAATTGATATCACATCAATATTTAAATTATGGGTTTGAATTCAATAATAATACGATTCTTTGATCGATATGAGGTTTCTATGGTACTGGTTATCTTTTCAATTCAAAATTTCCAGCATTTCCAGGATTAGAGTTCTCTCCTTTCGACTGAAAAAGAAAAAAAAAACTTTGGATCGAGGAAGCCATACCATCTAATGCATAATTATGTATCATAATGGGAAGAACTTAAAACATAAATTATACTTAACCTGCTTGCTATCTTATTTCCATTATGGCTGATGTACACACACAGGTTGACCAAATCAGCAAATGCATACAATGTGTATGTTTGTATATTTTTACAAAATACATAAACGTTTTTCTTTGAAAATCAGCTCATGCAGTATTTTGAGATGCAGGTTGTCATAAGCAGAACAAGCAATTTTTGAAGAACATAAGCGCTAAATGTGGTAGGATATTGCAGCGTGTATCATCAAAGGTAGAATACACATGTATTTTTTATGACTGTATACAAAAGCATGCCATCACCAACCACAACACATATTTCAAGAGCATGGTTGCAATTAGTCTGGATTCAAGGCATTTATCTGATCAGCAAATAGGTCATGACGACAATTATGACTTTCTCTCTCTCTGTTTCGAGTTTGAAGAGCGTTACACATTAAAACCGTCGAAAATGGCTGCACATTGCAGTGTGATTTGGCAAAGTACCATTCGTTGCATTTTACATGGGCATACGTATATAGATTAAGCACAGACGCCAATGAACAATCACAAAACAAGTGCTATTATTATTGAACGAGTCCACTATCAGCTCAGAGTATGATTTTATGACTATGATAGAAGCCAACAGTTTGCACACTACTACCTGTTGGAGATTCCGAAGACAACGGAACCGACGTTACTCCATTTGAGGTCGGTTTAACTGTCGTACCAGCTAAGTAAACTGGTGAATTAAAAAAAAAAACCACACACACACATAGCATGTCTTTTTTACGATTGCATAACAGCATGACATCACCAACCACAAGGCGTATTTCAAGAGCATGGTTGCAATTAGTCTGGATTCAAGGCATTTATCTGATCAGCTATAATGCCATGACGAAAAACATGACTTTCTCTCTTTGTTTCGAGTTTGAAGAGCGTTACACGTGAAACCCGTCGTAAATGACTTCTCATTACAATTTGATTTGGCAAAGTACCATTCCTCGCATTTTACATTGCGTATAAAGATTAAGCATATCATAAACGTCAATGAACAGTTACAAAAACAAATGCAGTATCATTAGATAACCGATTTCATTATCACCTCTGAGTATGCTTTTAAGTACTTTATGGTCACTACGGAATCTAAGACAAATAATGAAGGCCAACAGCTGGCACACTCCTACCTGTTGGAGATTTCGACGACATCGGAACCGACGTTACTCCATTTGAGGTCGGTTTGACTGTCGTACCAGCTGAATAAATTGGTGATTAAAAATCAAACACACACGGCAAAGACAGTTTAAGGTTCCATGAACAATATTGAATACATTTAGATAAATAAGTAAATTCAGTCCCTTTTACAAGGAAAAAGAAATAAAGTCAGTAGCTAAATTTTGTTAATTTGTCTGTCCGAATACTATACGTAAATATCAGTGTCACAGGCATTCCACCGTTTTCATAAAATTGTGTTTTAACTGTTTCCATGTTTGACGTAATAATTATTTATTATATTAGGCCTATCTTTCTCTTATATTTCATGCACTCAACATAATCTGTTGTACTTTCTTATTTTCTCAAACTCTTGCGCTTCAGTCATAGTAATGGCCGTAATGTACTTACTGCCTGGAACAAAATTTCTTGCAGCTGTGGTGTTTCCAAGATAGTTTCCACTCACACAGAGGTACTCCGTATCAAAATTGGGTGTTGCCCTGGTGAAAGTTGAAGCTGTTGAAACTGGAGATGGATTGTCAGTGACGTTTTCGTAGATATAGAACATAGTGACAAATGGGTTTGGTTGGTCAGCTGACGGGATGGTGCAGGTCACAGTGAGCATCGTGGTAGTTGTGTCGTCACAGAAGCCAACTGTCATGATATCAGCATTTGGTGGGACTACAAGGCAACAGTAATTTTCTCTATCAATTTCTGTGACATGTTTTATCATTGTCAATCTATTCACTAAAACGTTAGATGAACCATTTTTAAAGATTTTTTTTTGTACAACTATCATTTTTTTAAAGTTCTTTTGTTGCTTGTTTCCTGTTTGTGAATATCCTTTTCTTCCAATACTATTATTGATAGTAGAACACAATAGTTCAAATGAGATTTCAAACTGTTTCAATTTTCCCAAAGACAAACTCTCTAGATCTATTATAAGTTATTTGCCTTCCACTATAAGTTCGTAATTATGGAGAAATAATAGCAGTTTCAGACGGCACTTCCTCGCCAAAATCGGAAAACGGCTCTCGATCTAATTCATGATAATGATATGCAGAGACGTCATAAGTATAGGAAACAGCAGCCCTGGCCCGCATCGACCGACCTAATGTGTATACACTATCCTTGAGAATCGCACTTGAAAGATGTTACTGCTATGGGAGGATTATTTTTTGGCAAACATAAGCAGTTTTAGTATGATGTGTTCCAATTTCTACAGTACGTTTAGGAAAGCATATTCTTCAAAAGGGACCACCATACCAGATTCATAAAATCATTTGATGGTAAACTAGGACCCCGTTTACAGTGCGAGGCTCGGCCGAGCCCGGCTTTTTCTCAGTGTAAACGCAAACTGGGCCAAATGCGCTGCCAATTTTAGTCTGGCTTCCAAACCCTCTGTCTGTATATGTCACTATTCAGGATATTAACCCCCTCAACGTCGAAAACTAGTATAGTTTAAGGTGGTTTTGTCCTGCAAAGGATTTTTTCCTTCGGCAAAGGCCTTTGCCAGAACGGCGACTTTTTCGCCACGGAATTCAGTTGGCAAAGGGTCTGAAAACCATAATACCAAATTGCGTTTGTTTACAAGCAGAGCGCCACTACGACAAAATATTGAAAGGTTCGAATCAAAAGCGCGGCCGAGCCCTGCAGTGTAAACGGACAAAATTGCGGGGCTCGGCCTCGCAATTGAGGCTGGGCTCGGCCGCGGCTCGGCCGCGGTTCGGCCCAGCCCCGCACTGTAAACGGGGTCTGAGAACAAGGCAGAAAAATTCAGACGTGTTCTGGCTTAATATTTTTTTTCAATGATTGATAGTGCAACCCGACGAGTGCGGCCGAGTTGGTGTCATGCGGAATGCCAAGTATGTGCGTGCAGAACATTCTTTGGTATGCTGTGAACACTTCAAAGATGAATGTATTGATTAATCTGTGGCCATGAAGAGAAGACGGGTTTCTCTTGTCGATTTAAGTTAAAACTTTTTTTTTTTCAGTTACAACAATCAAACACGGCAGCTACGCAGCGGCCACACTGACCATCCCGGATTGTTTTGCCAACATGGCAGTCCCCGGATGACGCCGGATGCTCTTGACCTCCAAAAAAGTTGCCTCCCGGATGTCCAAGGATGCCCAAGGCGTCAACTCGGATCTCTCCCGGATCACCCCGGATCTGATCCGGGGTGATCCGGCATGTCTTTGTGACTGGGGTTTTACGTTCTAATTGTTGAAGAGTCGGCCTCAGGCGCATCTGCAGTTGAGCATGAAGCTGCACCAGGGCGTACCGCAGCACTCCACTACTACCGGCTTATACTCGTACCAGATCTGTTAGTAGCAGAACCGGGCTTGGTGATGTAGTTCGTTGTGTAGGACATACGATTGTTGGTGCTTTAATTCATTTAATTGACTTGTTACTGAAAATAGTTTTAACTAAAATCGACAAGGGAAACCAATTTCATTTTATGGTCACAGATTTATCAATACATTGTACATTCATGTTTGAAACGCTCCGAGCATAATTTACCCAAGAATGTTTGGCCACACGCGAATATTTCATTCCGCACGAAACGTACTCGGCCACGCGTCATGTTCGCCTGGTTGCACTGTCAATAGGGGGAAAAGTCAGAACACGTCTTTTCGAAAACTATAATTCCCTAAACCTACTATAGAAATCGGAACATATCACACTAAAACTGCATTAATTTGCCAAACAATAATCCTCCCAGTAACATCTTGCATGTGCAATTTCTCACGGATAGTGTTTACACATTTAACTCGGTCGATGCATGCCAAATGTGTTCCTAGTTATTCGTCTCTGCTTAAAATTACATCGGAATCCGTTTTACGATTTTGGCGAGGAAGCGCTCTCTGAAACTGATATGTTTTTCTTGTTGTTTCTTCATAATTATGTATATAATATGCGACCCTGCATCACAAAACCAACAAAAAGTCGCCAAACATGGATTTTTAGTTCAGAACAGATTCTGAAAATGATATATGACTCAATTCAAATTGACTCTTCTAACCTATCCTAAAATTGGAAAGAAAGCGCACACTCCAGAAAAGTGTGAACTGAGAAAAGACAGGATGTAGACCACAGAGCAACAACAATGAAGGGATTATCAGTTTATACTGTTCAGCATAATCTGGTAAATTAATAATTTCAATCCGGTAAATTAGTTGATTATTTTGGTTAATCTCAATTAAAAATTGAGCATGCTTTATAAATGAATTCTGTTTTGTTAAATGCAAACTTTCCGTCATTTTTTCCGTCATTCTTTCTAAAATTATCAGAGGTGAAAGTGAAGGGTATGGACAGGGTTTTGAAGAAATGAAAAGGGGACTCTGTAAGAAACACCTAATCACACTGCTCTACAAAAAGGTGTTTGAGAAAAACGACCACAAACACAATCTCCTATCCGTTTTATGATCCCAAACTTTAGCATAACGTAGAAGACTTTCATAAGATATGAAAAACTCAAGATTTGCTAGGTTAACCCATTTCACCAATTTTCAGTCCTCACACACAATCAGTGCGTGTGACTTTTTGTTGATTTTGTAATGCACGGTCACATACCGTGAAAGACGAATGTTTTATGCCAGATCAGGAAAGTTTTCTTTCGAAAAATTGAAACATTTTGAAATTCAAATACATTTGCAATACCTCTTTAACAACTTATTTGTCCAGTCAAATGATTGTTTACACTACCCTGTATTTCTAAAGCATGACATTCAGCTATGACAACGAATATTTAATTGCTTTTTGACATTTCAAACGTTTTTTTGATTTTGGCGTAAATTATGACCGCAAAATTAATGTGAGAGTATGGATTGAGGGGGGAGTGACAATTGCAAAATATTACAACGCAACCATCATATAAATTGTTTTCCTTATAAAGTGAGAAATAAAAGCAAAAAAAGAGCAATGAGCAGAAATGAAGAAATATAATATTTTTGTAAGAACATTGATGTCGCGTTTGGACTTACAGTGAACATTGAGAGAAGCGATGCTGTCTTGCTGATTAAGACTGGTCAATTGATGGCCAGTGGTCTCACATCGTAGAGACTGCCTGTAATTATCCTTTGTTGGCACGAAGGCAAACGTGCTTGTTGTATCAGTCAAATCTGAATTATCGGCATTTTGAGCACTTGTTGTTACTATCCCAGTAGTCTGTAGATCGCCTCCCAGATTCCAGTTGATGTCTACTACTGGTCGGCTTCCCACAGCTGTGCACACTGCCTCGTATGTTTCTCCAGTGATCAGAGTAGAATTCAACGTTAATGATAAAGTTGGTGCCACTGTTTAAGAGTTGAAACACACACACACACACAAATATTAGAAGCAAACACAAGTTGACATATGCAAATACAAGCACATGTCACACACACCCACACACCCACACACATACTAAGAAAGTGTGATAAATAATAACCAAAAGAAAGAGTGCCCTTTTCTCGCTATTAAAGTGTGTATCCTTAGCAGATTAACTTTCTTATCTTTTTGTTTCGTCAACACATCTCGATGTGATATCTTTGGGCATAATGCGGTTGTTGCCTACTAAAGGTATTAGCCCACATTTGCAAACCCACGAAAATCAAAACTGCATAAAACAGGTCCAATATGACTTCAAGCACAAGTTATAACAGCAACATACCTCACCTGTTGCTCTTTGTCTATACCATTCGATAAAAAGAGAGAAAATCATCGTTTTAAAATCAATTTTCAAACCGGGTCAACCCGACCCAAAATCGAATTACGAGCGCGGGCTAGCTACGTGTATGTAACTTACACATGATTGTATCGCATGCATGTAGTACGTACGTGGACCGGAGCTAGCGAGCGTTATACGCATGCATACGGTGCATTTTCATTTATTTTTATGAAAGTAATGGACTAATTGGAACGAAATTTTGCACAGGTGTTACTGCAATCATACCCAAACTCCATGCTTACTATGAGACCAATTGCTGCAGGTTTACAAATGGGGGCTAATACCTTTAAGACAATGTGAGAATTGAGAAAAGAGTGTTGTCTAAGCAAATACAGTTAAACTCGCCTAAGTCGACATCGCATATGTCGAATAATCGCGCAAGTCGATGATTTTAAAAAGTCCCGATTTTTCCCCATTGACTTACGTGTATTAATTCACTCACAAGTCGAATTTTGTAAGTCGAATACTTGCCTAAGTCGATGAAATTCCAAGAACACTTTCACGGAAAAACCATTAAATTCACTGTGCCTAAGTCGAATAAGATTTTATTGTGCAATAAATCACTGTCAATCACGAGACGCCAGTTTTTGTTTACATAAGACCTACCCCGACCAGACAGGTGACAAAAAAATGATCTAAAGTATCAAAATTAAAAGCGATTGCATGCGATTGTTGAACTCTCTTCGTGTTTGGAGGTCCGCTGGTACAGCCCTGTCGCGCTAGCGCTACGTACGTACAGCGGCTGGGCTGTGTATAGTCTGTGTATGTTTGCAGTCTGCGCTGTGCAGTGGATGGATGAAGCTGCTGAGTTTTCAAAGCGGAAAGTAGGGGGAAAGTTACGGGCACGGGTAAATCAGAATTACACATCTACATTTCAAGCCTCGGTATGGTAAACTGGAATCAATCACTGCTCAAATATCGTTCATATTCACTTCCCCAAGGTTTAACAAGGGTGTAAAGTAATCGGACCTGTGCCAATACTAATGCACTGTCCATGCAAAGTTAGCCGCGGCCCTGCCGGGCGACCCGTGCTGCGGCACACCTCTCCAGCTCTCGGCTCCAGAGTAGACAACATGTACATTTATACATAATGTACGTGTGGTGTAACTGTTGTTAAGTCGATTTTTTCGACTTACGCACAAGTCGAAAATCGCCTAAGTCGATGTGTTTTGCTCAGTCCCGAGAAGATCGACATATGCGAGTTTAACTGTATATCAAACTAATTTCGGCATGAATGCCAAGTACTGAGTACTTTTTCCTCATGTTTTGATCTGAAACCTTGGATGGCGTCATAATTCTGCTCCACTTGCTGACCGTTGCTGACGGTGCAGTATGGGACAATCATATCATCTCCGGACTAATTGATTCGGGTCATTTCTTGGAAATTCTGCTCTATTTTTTTTTTCGGCTCAGCCGTCAGCGACTTTCGGATCCTTTTGTCATGGCGGGTCACATTTGTATGGTAAAATGCAGCGACCGTCCCTTATTTTTGTCCTTACGAAATGCAACGAATCTTATGTTATCCTGGAAACATAAAAGTATAAGTTAGTGTGGCATAAGTGTTACATCATAATCATTAGAGACATGAGGATGAGACGAATATGCTATATAGATGTCTCGGAAGAAAGTGGGGGGGGGGGGTAGGTTTAATGTTGGTCGTCTTTAGGCCTATATCACGCCATCAATTTATAAATAAATCTACGAATATTCTGTTTTGCACGCCCTACACCTAGAAACTGTTGAGAAGCACCATTAAAACAACTTGCCTCAATTGTTTGTCTTGCAGTGCGAGTTTTATGCAATGATAGAATATCATATTATATGCGTTGTTACGACATTAATGTTGATCACGCACAATATTACAAATAAAAAAATACAAATACCACGGAACACCACGCCACGGTTGAGAGAGACGTGGCATCCCAGCTGGACAGGTATCCTCACTAATAAGGTTTTTTTTTTTTGTTTGAGTGACAGTCTAGCCTTTCAAATAGTCCCTTTGCTACTCCCACTGAACTTTCCTTTTTTTCGGGATATGTCTTTTACAGTTAGTGTTAATTATTGCTTTATTTGTTTTTTATATGTCTTTCTTTTTTCTGGGGAATTTTCAAGACATCTGAACAAAGCATGCATTGCTTGCAATCATATGATTATGACGGGAACTTCCACTACAAGGGTGGGAAAACAAATAATTTCTAATGTGTTTGCATTCAAGTGTGATGTCATATTTAGATGACTTGTATTCTCTTTACATTCTGATAATTCCTTATTCGTTGTTCACTAATTTTATTTTCATTAGTAACATAAATACGTATAAAACTACAGATAATAAGGAGGCACTGGAACATGAAAGATCAGTCACTTTCAGTCCGTCTTGTAATCTAATGCTATCTATAGTAGCAAACTCACCCTCAACAGTAACTTGTGCTGCTGGTGCAGGATTTGCCACCTCATCCGACTGGCAAACGTAACTCCCTTCCTCTGCAATCTGTGTATCAGTGATTGTCAGTGTAGAGGAGGCTGCATCCTCTGATACACTGAAGTCATCATATTTTGTGTTACCAGTTAATTTGGTTCCTCCACCAAACATGGTGACAGACTGACCACCTAAGACTTCAATCCAAGTGAAAACTGATGATGTTCCTCCAATCACTGTACATGTTAACTGTGAATTAGTTCCTCGTTCCACTGCTACTGACGAAGGTCCATCCAGCGTCTGACAATGTGTTACCATTATTACCTGCAAGTAAAGACAAAGAAGAACTTTACTATATCTTACAAGTTTGTGTTTGTTAGTTAAGGCGCATGCTTGTTATATTGGACAGTGTCCGTCTATATTAACTTAAAGCATTACACAGGTCGCTTACTGGTGAATTTCTAAATCATGTTGTTGTTTTAATTTCAATTCAATTCAATCATAGTTTATTTCCAATCATCGAAAATAAAAAAAACATAGTACAAAGTATACATGTGTTGAAATAAGGTTCAAACGTTTTGCAAAAGATTCATGTAATATATATACGAGACAAATTATAGAACAACATATAACATGTACAATATTTAGGAAAAACACTGTATAAATTCTTCGTGGGCGAGCGGAAAATAAATTCGATTATGGAAAATAGTGATCCACTAAAAAGCAAAGCTTGTCGGACGTGGATCGCTAGATAAATAATGAGTAAATTATATACTATTCTATAATAATATACATGTAATTATTCTGAGATACACCGGTTGGGAAAAAAATATAGAATACCAATGCTAGTGCCCGGACACTGCTCACTGAACCACGTGTACCGGGAAAATATGACAAGGACAACACGTTCGTACACACATTCGATTACCCACACGTATGATACACTGTAAGACGCGAGACAGTACCGAGAGGAGAGAAGAATAGACAAAGGAAAGAAAAAAATGGCACTCTATCAAAAATGATTTGCCCAAACCGTAATGACATAAAATCATACCACAATAAATCATAAACAAATCAAACATTATTATTAGATATACAATAATTATAATTTCTCCATTTTTAAATTACACTGTGATACTTACGCTGTGCAGAATCACCGTTGCAACTGAAACGTACATTACATGATGTACCGCCATCGCTGTATTCTGTTTTCCAAACGAAAAAAAAAATAAACAAAACAGTACGAGACTGCTCATGAACGTTTTAAGTAGCAATGACTTTTGCATTGTAACTACAGTAGAGTTGCACATGGTTATTATTTACAATGTAGGCAGTACGAGGTGCTTTATCTCTTGGAAAAAAAAGAAGAGACGCAAGTCTACATTTGTTGCATCAAAATAACATAAGATGGTACGAAAGTGAACAACTTTTTATCATCTTGTAGAATCGGCAAATGCAGTGAGCGATATGCAAATAATTTTTTCTTTATTGTTTGTTTGCTTAACTCTGTATGTGCCACGTTCGCACGCCCGACTCAGTCGACGGCGTGCCAACTTCGCATATCTGCTCAAACGCACAAATCCGCCCAAACCGATCGATAAGTCGCCAAATGCCACAGTACAATGTAGTTTTCTCGCGATTCCGTTCCTCTCGTATATAGCTTGCATTTTAGTGGTGATTGACTAACAAGCAGTGTTTCTTACTGGATTTTCGTGCATTTGCGTGCAAATTCTAAAGATTCTGTCACTGCTTTGTGTGCAACTAACAGTCATACCTTTGAACAGTAATGTAGCAACTGGGCATTTGAAAGAAGAGCAAACATAGATATGTCACACAATTTACATCAATGCAAAGCTTGCCATTTTCTCCACAACTTTGCTCACTGCGGCTGCAATTCAACAGAAATCTATAAAAGTTACTATAGATTTGAAAAGCAGAATGTTTTCTCAAAGCATGACTACATTGGTGTCTCAGAATAATGTGGAACACAGGGGGTTTACACTATGGCATATAAAGAGTTAAATACTTGCAAACATCTACGTAATCCTTTCATTTTTGATATCTTATTGTAGCATGTTACCAGGTTGATCGTAGGGGTTAGACACACTACTCCCTTTGCTTTTTATTTTTGTATAAAAACGAAAACAATCTAAGAAATAAGTCTCGTATTTATGAAGATACATGGAAATCGTTGAAACATCTGAATGCCTAATTTACCTGCAATTTCGTTGCTTAATGTTATTTCACCACTTTTTAATATAATACACAAATCATAAAAGTATACAGCTTTATGATCCAACAATGCTGCGTCACCGTTAAATGCATGGGCCAGACTTTGAATTCAAGGGATTCGAATCAAACGTTGCGGTGTGCAGGCAATTAGCAATATCATGGTTCCTACACTGCAAAAAGTCCGGTGTTAAATACGAAACACCGAGCTGGTGTTAAATTTCTGGTGCTCATTCATGGTGTTAGATTAACACCTCCGGGTGTCATTCAAAATATAAAATTGTTTTTCTTTTCTTAACAATTTCTTAATTACTGCACTTCTTGTTAATTTCGAACTTCAACAAGACGATAAAGAATTTTCTGATAAAGTACTTGATTTTCGAAAAAAATGTGAAAACACATTTACACCACAGTAACACCAGGTGGTGTGGTGTCCTATTGAAGCTGGACGGGTGTTATACCATTGAAATTAACACCGCCAATATCAAATCAACACCATGCGGTGCCATTATTGAATTAACTCTAGCGCAGTGTCAAAAATATCACCAGCCACAGTGTCAAATTAACACCACGAAGTGCCAGGTGAACACTTCTTAACACTATCACAATACATTTTCTACACCTGTGGGTGTGGTCCTCTATTGAAGTTTGACCGGTGTTAGATTTAACACCCATGGTGTTAAATCTAACACCGATGTTTTTACAGTGTATAGAGAACAGAGATACCAGGCAGAATCTTCTTACTGGAGCAAGAAGAAAGTTATAACTTACCTTTGACGACTTATTTGTTGTTGAAAAATTGTCCCACTGAAAAAACCGTACCGCTTCCTTCACGGGTTATATAGTTAAATGAAACACTCCACGAGGAAGCAAAACGTGATCTGAGGCTTAACGAGCTGCACGCAATCGATACAACATAGTGTTTCCAATTATACAGTATAGTCAATACATCGCCCTCTCGTGACGATGAGCCATACAGTGATTTCTGTGGTTGTATTGGGTGGTAGCAGGGGAAAGAAAAGACATTTACATCTTATCAATTATATCGATGTAGATTTTGATTCATCCAGGTAGTATAATGGTAAAAGTGTGTAAATTAAATCTGTTTGACGGGGCTTGTGAAAATCACAGAGAGAACAGTTTCGTGACTCGTCCGAGTCACTTCTTCAGCTCTCCGCCTGTCCGGATCGCAAGCATTCATCCGTGGAGACTGAATGGCCGATGCTACTCTCTTTACTGTCTGTACGTGGAGGAATTTTGCCGACTTGTATGTTGATGAAAAGTTGTGTCAGAGTATGGTTTGAAAGGGAAATCCTTGAAACTGTGAACCAGAACCTCGACAAACGTGCACCTAGAAAATCCCCCCAAAACGCCCTTGCCCACCGATCAATACAACATGCCTGTCCTGACCATCTGGAAGTCTCTATCTCATGAAATACGACGGTGCCAATCAAAGCATACTTTTAGAAGACTAGGAAAGAATACCCTTCATTGCAAATAATTTTTAAGCAATACTATGTGCATGGTTCTTGCCTGCTCTCCCGCTCCAGGTTCACAGGTTTATTTTGTTATACGTAAATCACATGGATACATAATAGCAGCGAGTCTGATGTTACCAGAATTGTCAATCTTGTATACCTTTAACCACCATGATGTAGAGTTCTTCCTCTCTATCCTTTTCTCTTTCTTTCTCTCTCCTTCTCTCATTTCCCTATCTATGAATCAATTGAACGTGCCTAATATAATTTTTTGAATGATATTTATGTACATGCTTTCAAATCGTCGAAAGCGCTCGATGGAGACGGACGTGCTGCCATAGCTCTCTTGATTCTGCAGCCACCGCCCTTTTCCCTCACCACCACTTCATGGATTATTTTCTGACTCTTCCTGCATAACTTTTCACCTTAAGCCGAAAAGTAACTTTGGTTTCAACCTGTTTCGACGAAGCTTTGAACATAAGCTTTGAAATTCACCAAAACTGGAATTTATTTGCAACTTCTGAACGCGCATTATCAGTGCAGATGGCGACCCGCCTTACCCGAGCTACCAGTAAAGACCGGACTGTTCCCACCCACGCCCCGCAACCCAGCCGTGCCGACGGCGGTCAGTCTCACTCAAGGAGCGATGACGGCGATGACGGCGATGACCTGACCTTGGTGGACATACAACAAAGTATAACTCGTTCTTCCTCTACAGTTTGCGCAAAACTTGACGTTCTTTCGCGAGAGGTTGCTTCAATCAACACCAAACTGTCAGAGCTAGAAGACTCCGTAAGCATGAACTCTGACAAGATAATAGAGATTGAGAACAAGAAACTTCCAGAAATGGAAAGCAAGATGGCTGCCGAAATTACCAAGCTCCATAACAAGCTCACGGCAATGGAGATTTACTGCCATCGCGCAAACCTGCTCTTTTACGGAGTGAAGGAAACGCCAAACGAAAATGTTGAGCGCACACTTCGCGACACGTTTTGCTACCTCGGGATAAACGCAGATGATGCCGCCAATATTGCCCTCGTGAACGTTCACCGGCTCCCCCGACGCGACAACGCCAACGCTGCTTCCGGCCAGGCCAACGGAGCCCCATCTGGAGACCCTGTTCCACGAGCCATAATTGCAAAGTTCGTCTACATTCGCGACAGGGATCGTGTTCTTGAATCGTTTGACCAGCGCCAGCGCCAGAACAGCCAGCCGCGAGCCAACACCGGTCCCGGTCAGGAATCTCGACGGATCACGGTCCGCACGGATCTGCCCCCTGCCCTCAAAGCCAGGAGAAGATTTCTCGCGAAAACGGCCTACGACCTCAGAAAGCAAAAACACGCTTCTACCAAGATATACCTAGCTGGCACAGAAGTACTCCTTAAATGGAAAGAAAAAGGATCTGCGACTTGGAATCTGTACCGTGACTGAAACTGAAAGCCGCGAGTCTCATGCGATCTTCAGCTCCTATGTGCGCCTTTAAGTTAAAATACCTCTTGCGACTTGATTGGTAAGCTTTAGTACCCATCAAAGCTCTTATCAGTTACATTAGTGTTTCTTTCTTCCAAAGCACCCGTTATTACCCATTATTATTGTTATCACCTCTGAGTTACAATTCCGAATCCTTTTGTCAACTACGTAAATTTATTCTCACTGACATAGCACCACTCGCAAATTTCAAATAGCTACCACGAGTTGTGTTCGTTCCTTTTCCTTCTTTTTTGTGTCATGTTATTCAAACATTATGTCATGTTATTCAAACAAAGCACTCAACAATTATACTATGTGTATGAGGCCGATGCAGCGGCTCACACAGTCAATTATTCATTTTGGTTGAATTGATTTTAAATATAAACAGTGCGCTCATTATACGTTTATGGGATTGAACGGCAATGATTGAACTCGGAAGTTTACTGCCCAACAGATTTGGTATATATATTGATTGGAAGTAAGCGTCTTCCTCTACATTTTCTTTCTTTCTTCTACATCTGCTCTAATATTCGGCAAATGGAAAATTGTTTTTCTCGTAATCTTAGACTACCATATCCAGCACGAGATGGCTTGCACTATGCTACGACTGGAACTTAACCTCTGACTTCATAACACGTTTAAATTATGTGATTGAAAAGTAATGATCTAATTTACTGTTCAACAGATTTGGTCTGTTTACTGGTAGGAAGAATGTTTCTTAATTCCTCTATTTTTTCCCATTATGTCCCAATACTCGGCTATTGGAGAAAAAAAACATGTAAAATGTGATATGCTTTTTATCGCAATCTGTGATTATAGTATATCCGACATGAAATATTCTGTACTGTGTTATGACTGAAACTATTATAACCTTTTGTCTTTTTTCTTCACAATTCCATGAAAGTGATAACAAAATTATAATTTACACGTAATGCGAAAAGAAGTAAATCGCAATAATGTTTGTACTTTGATTGCAAAGGGATTTTTCAAGGGTGAGGGAGGGAGGGTGGCTGCGGGTAACATCTGGAGAAAACGGTCTAAAGAAGACATGTATGTAAGTAATTTTTTATTGGTTATGTATCTTTCTGTGTGCTTTAAGTACGCACACGACACAGCGATTGATTTTCATTTCAACTTAGATTTTGTTATGTGCTCAGCAGTGTTTGCATTTTGCCTTGACATACATTCCATGTACGCAACATCAAAATCTGTCTTACCTGGATATATTAATTTGATTTTTCACAATTGTGCCAAGTGCATACTTATGAACGTACGTATAACCACTCGTATGTTTAGATTTGAACTGAGAACTGTATTACCATATCCACTATGTAAAGAACCAGTACTCGGTATACCTTTTTACATTGTTCTATGCACACTCACTGTGCTTTCTCTCCTGGCGAAATTCACAAAAATTTACATAACAGTGTTAATGAACTTCCTATTGTGTATGCAAAAATGTGTTATGCCGGTGCTCTCGACCGCTATCAATTTGTCATCAGCTTTGAGCAATCTGTCATCCTTGTGTATCCAAAAATGCATTATTCCGGTGTTTTTGACCTCGCAAATCAATTCACTACCTGTTCTCAGCTATTTGTTATTGTACATGCAAAGACGTGTTACCACGGTACTTCCGACTCCTCTCAGTGATTTGTTATCAATGTTTATGCAAAAATGTGTCATCCCGGTGCTTCTGACTCCTCTACGTAATTTGCCTCCTACCCTCTGCAAACTGTTATCATTGTGTAGGCATAAATGTGTTGCTATGGTGTTTTTGTTCACCCCCGATTATTTGTTGTCTGTTTGCTCTGGCATTCGCTTCTCTGAACTCTTCAGTGCAATTCTGGCCTCATATAGCCTAGCAACAACCTCATTCCCTACTTACTATACTGGTGCAGTTACCTTTGAATATTTGGCATGCATTGTTTTATGTATGGCCATTGGACATTCTTTTCCCATATATTATGAGGGTGAATGTTCTCCCACTTGTCTCCCTATAAAACCAAGCAGCAGATGTGTTTTTAAGAAGTTATTTCCTGTTTACAGCCTGTCTTCATATTCACCTGCCTTGTATCAGTCACAATGATGAATTCAAATACTACTGTAAACTCGAATGCCGCATCAGTTGCCACCCTTTATCCTCAGTCATTTGCTGATATGACACCAGTAATTTCAGTAGACAGCGAAGAGGGTGAGGATTCCGACATCGTCACTTTCTTAGATATGCAAACTCCTGAATTAAGACTGGATTTTGACTGTAGCGATACAGCAGTCCAAAATGTATTTACTCACTACCACACAGAGGATGAGCTTACTTCACTCACTCATACCGACGAAAATCAACTGTTTATTTCACATTTTAATATCAGAAGCTTAAATAAAAACTTTGATCAATTTCTTTCTTTTGTGAGTATATTAAAATCCAAATATAATATTATCGGGCTCAGTGAAACTTGGTTGAAGGAGACATCACCCTCTTCGCTGCTTACTATAGACGGTTTTAAACTCATAACAAATAATAGAACATGGAAGAAAGGTGGGGGAGTCGGATTTTATGTGTCACAGAATTTAGACTGTGTCTTCTTAGAAAAATACAGCGTGATGTCAGATACATTTGAGAGTGTATTTATCGAGGTCAAAACTTCAAACAAAGGTAATATTATAATTGGGGAGATTTATCGACCCCCAAGCTCAAACCCTGCTGAATTTTTAGAGTTATTCTGCGGCCTTATCTCGAACACTTACTTTGACAGTAAGACATGTTTTGTCATGGGTGATTTTAATCTCAATCTCCTTAATTACAGTGATAATCCCTTATGCGCAGATTTTCTTAATCTTATGTTGTCGAAATCATTTATTCCCCTTATAAGGCAACCGACTCGAATAACTGATGATGTATCTACTCTTATTGACAACATTTTTGTAAATGATTCATTTTCTGACATTACATCTGGCATAATAGTTTCTGACGTTACTGATCATTTCCCAATTTACGCCCTTGTGTCCAGTTTTATGACTGCTAATGCTTCTCACACCCATAACCCAGGTATTCGTGTAATGTCGGAATCCAACCTTAATAAACTTAGGGAGAAATTAAGTTCAGAGGATTGGTCCACCGTATACAGTCAAAGCGACATTGATTTAGCCTTTGAAAATTTTATGAATATTTTGATTGCTAATTATGATTCTTGTGTTCCTCTCCGAAGACCTCACCATTCTAATTATAAAAAAGTACCACGACAACCATGGCTTACAAAATCTCTTCTCAGGTCCATTAACCGCAAGAATAAATTTTTTCATAAGTATCGTAAAGATCCATCCCCTTTAAACAAATTAAGATATATTCGTTATCGGAATATATTGACATCCATAATACGTATAGCCAAGCGAAATTATTTTTCCCGACAGTTTGTTAAATATAAATCTGATGTGAAGAGTACGTGGAAGGTGATTAATGAGGCGCTCAAACATAAAAACAATACTGATCCTCCTAAATATATTTCAGTGGACGGCCGCCAGATTAACGACCCGGTCAATATGGCGGAATCTTTCAATGATTATTTTGCAACTCTTGGTCCACATCTTGCCAGTAAAATCCCGAAATCATCAACTGAATTTTATAGATACTTAGGTAATAGGAATTCTCAATCAATATTTTTTGAACCTATTGCTGAAGAAGAAATTATAGATATTATTAAGAATTTGAACGATAAAAAAAGTTCAGGATATGATGGAATTACAAATTTTCTTTTAAAAAATGTTTTAAACGAAATCATTACTCCTCTTACATACATTTTCAATCAATCCTTATTTAATGGCAAAGTCCCCAATAAGATGAAGGTCGCAAAAGTTGTCCCTATCTTTAAGAAGGGACAGAAAGATTTGGTGAATAATTACCGACCAATTTCTTTGTTGACTTCAATCTCTAAAATTCTCGAAAGGGTGGTTTACACACGATTACTAAAATTTCTCACAAATCATAACATTCTGTCGGATTCTCAGTTTGGTTTTAGAAAACATTACAACACAACCCATGCTTTACTTACTTTTATAGACAAGGTAGCTCATGCTATAGATAGTTTTGAACATACAATTGGAGTTTTTCTTGATTTTTCTAAAGCTTTCGACACGATAGATCATGAAATCTTGTTTTATAAATTGTGTCACTATGGAATCCGCGGTACCCCCTTAGAATGGTTTAAGAGTTATTAAACAGAAAGAAAGCAATTTGTTAATATCAATAGCCATGATTCGCAATTAAAGCCTATTTCATGTGGAGTCCCGCAGGGCTCCCTCTTGGGCCCACTTTTATTTATAGTATACATAAACGATCTTCCAAAATCATCGCAAATTTTGTCATTCATTTGTTTCGCCGATGACACAAGCTTGTTTTTTTCACATCGAGACCCTAATGCATTAATAAATATGATGAATACTGAGCTCAGGTCCGTGCAATCCTGGATTTATGCGATCGAATTGTCCTTGAACATAGAAAAAACTCATTATATGGTATTTAGTAATTCTTTGAATGTTGTTCCATATGATATCAAAATAAATGATTTATGTTTAAAGCAGGTTAATAACACAAAGTTTTTAGGGCTTTGGATTGACCAAGAATTATCCTGGAAAACTCATGTTAATTTTGTAAGTAAAATTTTGTCTAGAAATATTGGGATTTTGAATAAGCTAAAACATTTTTTTCCTGTTCATATTTTGCAGAGTATATATTCTTGTTTAATATCTCCACACTTCAATTATGGAATTTTGGCGTGGGGAAATGCAATTCACTCATTACTAGATTCCCTTCTCCGTATTCAAAAGCGTGCAATAAGAATCATAAACCACGCCGGATATTTTGCCCATACCAATTGTTTTTTCCATCAAAACAGAATTCTGAAAATTTCAGACTTATTTTATTATAATCTCGGAATTTTCATGTACATATGTATAAACTAACAACTAATGAATTACCATCTGTTTTTATCCACATGTTCAAAAGGAATCGTTCTATCCACTGTTATCCCACTCGCCAGAGTGACGCCTATCACCTTCCCCGTACTCGCACTATTTTTGCAAAGAAGACAATTATATTTACTGGACCCAGATATTGGAATGATCTCCCTCTAGATATCACTTCTTCCTTATCTTTATTCACCTTCAAACGCAAATTAAAACAGTTATTACTTAGTGGATACACACTACCAAGCCTTTAGCAACCTTTTTATGCTCCCAGTCTTTTGTCCTTGTCCGCAGCACCAAGTTACTTAAGTTATTTCATGGTACCGATACATCTTTTAATAATACAGCATTTTTGTTATTCAAACACTGCGAGATTTGTATGCAGTCTGGTTTGTGCGATATCTATGTGGTTCATTAGTTTATTACTCATCTATTTTTTTTGTACTGGTGTAATTTTTGTTGGTCAAGACAAGCATATCCGTTCTCCGTGCAAAATTATATGCCTATGAACTCGGGAACCTACAGTTTTACAAGCTTTAAAGCTTTTATGTAGGCCCCATCATATTTCTTATGCTTACTAGTGACATTTTCATACGATGTGACCATGTACATTTGTGTCAAGTATATTTTCTTTTTCTTTTTCTTCTACAATCAAAAGACATGATTGTATATATTTTGCACTCTTGTTTTGTTGTCAATAATTTTGTAATGTCATCATTGAGAAAATGGAAATATGAAATAAATTTGAACTGAACTGAACTGAACATGATATGTGTACATTATCCATATTAGACGTCCCAGTCAAGCCTTTCATACCTAATGACGATCCCCACCGATGTATAATATTTCGTGTACAAACTATGTACATAGAATAATGTGTGTATGTATGCATTTTGTGAATAAATAAAATCAAAATCAAATTATATGTCACACAAAAGCACAAGCAATAAAAGTTTTAGTTTCAGTTTAGTTTATTTTGCACCAAGCATTAAAAATGTACAGAGCAAACAATAAAAACATGAATGTACAAAATGAGATACAAAAGAGAAAAATTCATAAGACATAGGACATAATACAATTAGAAATAATGTGGCGGTATGACTACATACAAAGACAATGCCATTGGTGGGGGAAGTAGCAAGAAAGTAAAAGCCCTTGTGAGTAGCTGAAAAACGAACAACAAAAGAACACAACATTGAATCTAACACACATGTAGTTGAATCACTGTACACAGTACACATATAGAGATTATTGGAAAACTGTTTATTTCTCCAGCTTTCTTTACGTACTTTTATTAGTTTGTTTGATTCAATACAGAATCTACATCAAAGTCAGAAAACAGTGCAACATTGGCCAATAATTGCAACTGATCGACAAATTGCCCAACATCGACGTAAATAAGCACTGAATTGATCAGTGGTGCTTATTTGCGTCAATGTTGGGCAATTTGTCAATCAGTTGCAATGAAAACATCTCGACGGAAGAATTTCCTAATTTGAATTGGCAAAAAAAAAAAAAATGATATTGAGTGAATATGTGAGAGTTCACTCCATAATGCCTTACGACGGGTCTGTAAGCACGTGTAAGACAAATAATTTTGTTGTATTTAAAAGCTAAACAATATGATGTTTGTTGTATTCAGGATACACACTTTACTCGGGAAATAGAGACCGATATACGTCGGGAATGGGAAGGTAAATGTTTTTTCTCTTTCAATACGTCCAACTCAAGAGGAGTATCAACTCTTTTTAAGAACGCTGTCCCAGTAAATGTAAATAAATTTAAAGTAGATAATGCAGGGAACTTTGTGGTTTTAGATGTAACTCTGTACGAATATAATATTACTATCGCGTCGTTGTATGGGCCAAATACAGACAACCCAACATTTTTTGCAGATCTTCAACAAATTATACTAAATTTTGAGAATCCACATGCTATTGTTTGTGGAGACTGGAATTTAGTACAAGATTCAAACCTTGATACATATAACTACTTGCATGTTAATAACCCGCGAGCAAAACAACAAGTAAATAACATGAAAGATGAATTAGATTTATGTGATCCTTGGAGAATTAGATTTCCAGATAAAAAATATTATACATGGCGACAACCTACCCCTTTTAAACAGAGTAGATTAGATTTCTTTTTGATATCCTCAGAACTTCTTTCATTAGTGCATAAGGTTGATATTCTTTCAGGTTATCGAACAGATCATTCTTTAATTCTTTTAAGTCTCAGTTTGAATCAGTTACAACGAGGCCCTGGCTTTTGGAAATTTAATAATTCTTTGTTAAAAAACGAAGGTTTTGTTTCACACATTAAGAAAAAAATAAAGGATACTATTCTGTTTTATGCAAAAGACGGAGTACAGTTCGATCAAAATGATTGCATAGTGGGTGACTGTGAATTCATTGTAAATGATCAGTTATTTTTTGAAACTTTAATGATAATAATACGGGGAGAAGCAATATCATATGCTTCTTTCGCTAAAAAACAAAGTGTGAATAGTGAAAAGGATTTAGAAAAGAAAATTGAAGAGTTAGAAAGAAAATTGACAATTTTAAATGATAAGAATTCCATATTAGAGGAAATTGATAAATTGAAATTAGAACTGGAAGCTTTCCGTTTAAAATCAAATGAAGGAAGTGCGATTAGATCTCGGATAAAGTGGATGGAGTTTGGAGAAAAACCTTCTAAATTCTTTTTAAATTTGGAAAAGCAAAATAATATCAATAAAGAAATACGTCAGTTATCGACTGAAAATGGTGATATTTTAGATAAACAAAATGACATACTTAAGGAAGTGTTTGATTTTTACTCTAATCTTTATGCAGAAAAAGAAACTGATGAAATCAATTTGGAAATGTTATTAAATCATCCTGACATTCCTAAGTTGTCTTCACAATTGTCCTCTTTATTGGAAGGTCCACTTAGTGTTGATGAGGTTTATTCCACTTTGAAACTCATGAAAAATAATAAATCTCCCGGACAGGATGGTTTTACTGTAGAATTTTATCGTTACTTTTGGGAAGATATTAAATACTTTCTGGTAAGATCACTGAATTATGCGTATTTCTCAGGACAATTGTCAAACTCACAAAAAATGGGAATGATAACCTTGATTCCTAAAGGAAATAAACCTAGACATTTGTTAAAAAATTGGCGCCCGATCACTTTACTGAATGTAGTTTACAAATTGGCATCCGGTTGTATTGCAAATAGACTCAAGGGCGTTTTGTCTTTTTTAATACATGAAAATCAAACAGGATTTTTGAGTGGTCGCTTCATTGGCGAAAATATACGTCTATTATATGACACGCTACTTTATACTGAATTAAATGATATAGCAGGCATGCTTCTTGTTGTCGATTTCGAAAAAGCTTTCGACTCCGTATCACATACTTTTCTATTCAAGGTCCTGGATTTTTTTCACTTCGGTCCATCTGTAAAGAAATGGATCAAGTTATTTTATGCAAATGCATCCTCTTGTGTATTAGTTAACGGATTCTGTACAGATAGATTTGAAATAGGACGAGGGTGTCGCCAGGGAGATCCTTTGTCCCCCTACCTCTTTTTGTTAGTCAGTGAAATACTTGGTATCCTAATACGACACTCGGATTCTTTTGTTGGATTGCATATGAATGGGAAATCGCTTAAACTTTTGCAATATGCAGATGATACCCTTTTGACACTCAACGGTTCAACCCAGGATTTACAAAGTGCTCTTACAATACTTAATGAATTTGCAAATATGTCCAACCTCAAAATTAACGTAACTAAAACTCAAGTAATATGGATTGGGAAGAACAGAACTTTCAAAAAAGAGATTTTACACGAGTACAAATTAAACTGGATATCTGAAGGATATTTCAGGTACCTGGGCATTGATTTTTCAGTTAAATTATCTGAAATGGTTAATCACAATTATCAAGAAAAGGTTAAAGAGATAAAACGTCAGATAGTGATGTGGCTGAAAAGAACATTGACTCCCTTAGGGAGAGTAACGATAGTAAAATCTTTATTGATACCCAAACTGAATTATTTGCTTTTATCTTTTCCAGAACCAAAATTAGAAATTATGAATGATGTTAACCGATCTTTTTATAAATTTATATGGCACGATAAACCTGATAAAATAAGTAGGAAACAAATGTGCCAATTATACAGTGATGGTGGGGTTAAAATGACAGATATTTTTTGTACATTCTAAATCACTCAGAATATCATGGATAAGAAGATTCTTTTGTTATCCAAGTAACGAAAATTTCACTTTACATATGTTCCAATCATTCTTGCCTCCATCATACACATCTCTCCACTTTTTCATGGGGGCTGAACATTACAAAGAATTAGCTATTTCAATGCGCAACCCATTTTGGAAAGAGGTATTATTAGCCTTTTCAGATTTAACTCAGTCCATTGTAGATAATATCGCATGTCAACCCCTTTGGAACAATCCTAGAATACAAGTTAATAATAATGTAATTTATTATAAGTCATGGTGTGCTAAGGGGGTACGTTTTGTTAACGATGTTCTAGAAACAGATGGAAAATTTCTTTCATATTTTGATTTTCAACGTAAATACAATGTACAAGTAAACTTTCTTCAATATTATGGTTTGTGTAATGCTATTCGATTTGGTTACAATAAAAATGTCATACCTAAGATTATGGAACCTACATGTATTATCCCTGAAACATTGCTTTTAATACTAAAAGTGAAAAAAGGTTGTGCACATATCTACCAGGCTTTCTTGAAACATAAGACAAAGGAATGTAAAAGTCTTATAAAATGGAAACAGGAGTTTGATTTTGACAATATCATTTGGAGTTTTTATTACCAAATTCCCTTTTATTCAACTGTCGATGTAAACATGAGATGGTTTCAGTTCAAGATGCTAAATAGAATTCTTTATATGAAAGACGCTTTATTGAGATTTAAATTAGTAACAGATAACTTATGTACTTTTTGTAATAACAGCGAAGAAACAATTATGCATATATTTTGTTTTTGTATATATTCAAACGAGATATGGTCAAAACTTGAGCTTTGGCTGTCCCGTAATGCTATTCATATTAAGCTTACAAATCAAAATAAATTATTTGGTTTTTATGGACGTAATAACAGTGCCCTCAATTGCATTATGATTATAGTAAGGAAAGAAATTTTTACAGCCAAATGCAAAAATTGTTTGCCAGTTTTTGAACAAATCATGTCAGCGATAAAAAGTTATTATGATATGGAAAAGTATATATGTAAAACAAATCTGAAAGAAAAGAAATTTATGAAAAAGTGGTTACATTTTACTAAATGTTTCTGATTGTGTTTTCTTATGAAATGATTTGTCAGGTAATTTTCTGACACTTTGAAAAGAATTTGAAATTTATAATTGATTTTTGTAACTGTTTGCTGTTCTTATTGTATTTAGAATGGCCAAGAATATCATGTGTTAAATCTGCATGTACATACACATCTCTTTTTGTATATATTTGTGTGTATGATACTATTCAATAAAGGAACCCTGTGGAAGGGGAAAAATATTAAAAAAAAGACAAATAATGGTATCATATTCATGAACAAGATTTATTCATCGTAAGGAATTACCTCGTAAATGACTGAAAACTGAGGTTATAACATTCACTTCAAAGAGTGCCTGGTCTAAGTTTCGAACTTACAAGGACTGAAACAATCCAAATCAAAAGTAATAATTGTCATATCAATCGTTACTTTGACAGATACTAAGTAACTCTGTCTTCCTTTCTCTCTCTCTCTCTCTCTCTCTCCCTCTCTAAATTATTGTTTTTGTGCATAATAATGTACATAATCTTATACAACTTACATACTGACTAAGGTGTTTTGCACTTTGATGCATAATAAGTAATTCCGCTACATGCGCTTAATACAAAGTCGCGACTCTGCTGATCGATCTTAGTACCCCTTATCAAAGGTTTCCGGAATGAACTAAGAGTTATTTCTTGCTATTCCTTCTTACAATCTACATACTAAGAATCTTGCTATAGGATTGGTCAAGAGCTGATCATCTGATAAAGCGTAGGTTTGCCCATTACATCACCTGACAATAAAAGTTCGTTACACTATATGATAGTCATTTTGTTTCGCTGATCTCTTAGTCCACACCAAAGAGATTTTTCTCCTCTTGGTCCACACAGTCCTAACGCGTGATATCACTTACAATTTTGTGTACGCGCGAAATATAAGTGCGTTGCACTATGGTCTATCATTTGACCTGGGTAAAGTGATAGACCACAGTGCAACGCACTTTTATTTTGGTGCCACGCGCGGGACGCAGAGCAAATTCGTTGTTTTGTCATCTACGCGCATGCGTTTATAAGATGTTTCTTTTGGCCAGAAACAGCGTTTTGAAACGCTGTTTCTGGCCAAACAGTGATTCTAGCTCGAAAAAAATTCTTATAAACGCTCGCCGTGATTTGAAACAGTGTTTTGAAACACTGTTTGTAAACGCACAAAATAGTGCGTTTACAAACAGTGTTTCTGTAGAATCAGTGTTTCAAAAATCTTATAAACGCAACCGCGATCGCAAACACTGTTTATGTGACGTCACAATGCCTTGCGCGCTACCTGTTTGACCTTTTGCCGAGGAAAAACTGCGCAGAGTGAGTTGCGCAATGGCACAGTCTGAGCGAGTGCCCCATTACGCTCGGAGAAAAAATGTTATAAACGCTCTCCTGACGAAAGTGTGATTTGAAACAGTGTTTCAAAACAGTGTTTCAAAACAGTGATTCTGGGCTCGCAAAACCTTATAAACGCACCCTAAAGTAAACTACGTTGCCTAAGCCCTGAGGATACCCCAAGACAGCTAAAACGGTTGCAGATGTGGAATCAAATGGGAATATCTAGGACCGTAGATGAGGAATATTAACCAAAAAATCAACTTCTGGGGACCGTTTCATGAAACTTTTTGTCGTTGATTTACACTAACAACTGAAGACCTGAATATAAGAACGACCCCAGTCCAATTTTTGGCCAAATTCAGTTTGACATGGGAAATTGTAGCTTATGCATGGACTCATCTTGTGTATAAATGATAAATCCCAATTACCCCCGGAAGTGCCTGAAATGAATGAGTTGAATCTTATATCAATGTTAGAATGAAGGACTTGGGTCATTCTTACATTCATATCATAGCGCCCTCTCTCATCCTTCTCTCATCTATATAGCAGAATACCATGTATATGGATGAAAGAACGACCCAAGTCCACCACACAAAATGGCCTCTCCACAATTAATGTAAATATTGTAACGGTATTTGATCGTGACCATGTACCAATTTGGGGTGGCGATCTTGAAAGATTTGTCCTATCTGCCACCAAACAGTAACAAGGCTAGATCTCCGTAACGGTAGCTCAATCAATCAAATCTCATCAACTATCACTCATTCGAAGGTAATGCTGCCACCAGGTTTGTTCAGGTAAACCACGCCTTGCCAACAACATAACTTTCTTATTGTCAGCAGAACTACAGAGAGAGAGGGAGAATAACTAGATTCTATTCATAACAAATACTGACCAATCGAAAAGCTCCTTTTATAAGTGCCTAATCAACCCTGAATGCCACTATCACACTGTGTGTGCTATTGGTAGAAAGTGCGTACATGCAAATGAGATAACTGACTTGACCGCCAAACAGTCCTACTAAGCCATTGCTACAGGCACTTCAATGCAGTGAGTCTCGTGATTTTGCACTAAAATCTCCTGTTTCAACAAGACTTCTATGCCAAGTTTCTAACAATCTCATCATTCAAGCATTCAGCATAATATAGGTGAGTTGATAATTCGATATTTAGTGTCTTTGTGCATAATCGTGACTGTCAGAATAGCTAGTGCCTAGTGTAGATATTTAAATACCACGAGTCAGCTGTGCACGTTTCAGTCATTGCACCACATCACTCCAAACAGCGACAAATTCTCCACACGTGTTTCGAACACACGCTCAGTCAGACTGGCACGCTAAGCATTCTCAACCACTCTCGAGCATACACTGTTAGAAAAAAATCAACAAGGTTGTTTAAAATTTTAAACAACCACAAGTTAACCCGTGAATCGCTCAACTGTTGTTTAAAAATTAAACAACACGTAGTTGTTTAAACTTTTAACCCTTTGTTGTTTAAAAATTCTAAACAACTGTTGTTTAAAAGAAATTTAAACAACTGGGTTGTTTAAAAAAGTTGTTTAAAAATTTAAACAACTGTTGTTTAAAAGTCATTTTATACAACTGGGTTGTTTAAAAAAAGTTGTTTAAAATTCTAAACAACTGTTGTTTAAATGTAATTTTATACAACTGAGTTGTTTAAAAAAAGTTGTTTAAAACTCTAAACAACTGTTGTTTAAAAGTAATTTTATACAACCGGGTTGTTTAAAAGTAATTTTATACAACTGGGTTGTTTAAAGCAAACATTAAATATTCATGTTTAGAATTTAAACAGTTCTTAATCCCATATTACTGTACAACTCACTTGTATATAAGCACAATAACACAAATGTTTATTTTTTTGGCCAATTATATATTTCAGCACATTTTCACTGTCTATATCACTGACATCGTATCATTAGAAAACCTTCAATCGGTCAATATGTCCGTCGATGTGCAAACTTATTGCAAATAACAAATTGAGCCAATCAAGAATTGTCTCATCCATTTTCAGAATATATAGAGTAACAATTCTTCTTATACAGTTAACCTTTGATAAGTCGAAGTTCTCGAGAACCGAGAAAAATGTGTCGACTTGCGCGGATTTAGTAAAAATATGCAGTTTGACTGCAGAGGAAAAATCACGAGCTTTTGTTATGCTTGAGTTAAGTGATTTCCCAGCTGAATTGACCTCGACTCATCTAAAGATTAGTGTATTGTCAAATGTACATTTTGATTCCACTTACATACAAATGGGGCGCTTAACGCCGTAAAAATCACATTTCACAATATTTCAACTAAACTGCAATATGGCAAATTGAATTTGAAACATGCAATAATTAAAGAATTAATTATTATGCATAACATGGATGTGTTCAGCTTGAGATTATCTATACCTGTGCCACATTGAATATTTTGTTGCTTCATTTCTCATATTGTGTGGGTGCATGGGGACCATCAGTTGCCCTCAGATGGGTCCAAAAGGGCTAACTGAATGAGCAGTACACAGAGAATGTAATTTTTCAGAATGCTTTTACAGTCCAATGCACACCTTACAGACACATTATCCAGTTTTATAGTGATCATACCCTGACAAGACAAGATAAATCTTGAATGAGTCTTATTTCCTGGAATAATTATCTGATTTTCTTAGAACCACTGACTTTGTTCCTGAAGTGTTTGTCACTATTACATGCGCTTGGAACTCTCATAAGCGAAGCATAAGGGAATGACCCTCTAAGGATTTGCTTTTCTGTCCCAATACTGTACTTTGTTGCCCCACTAAGAAAATATTACTGAAGGTATTGCACTACACAGCTTCTCTATTAACTAGATCATTTTTAACAATGTTCAATTTGATGTAACAACATTTTGAATCATTTCAGTTGCAATGCTTTTGGGGAACATCTGCAATAGTAAGTCAGGGGTTATTAGATTATATTTCCTTGACAGTACAATGATGACCATAAATATACTGCAGATGGAGAAACCATTCACATTAAGAAATAAGTTTTATCTCTTGTGAAAATTCTACTTCATACCTATATTCAGCATATCTGAACAGACCAAATAACATATACAGTACATTGTAATTATAATGAAATTTACTCCTGTTTACTGGTGTAATTTGAGAAGTCATACCTGCTACCAACACATACAGTTTTTTTTTTTTTTTTTCATAACTGGGATGTGCCAAGTACAGCATATCTGTCCAGCAAAGATCATCTCTGTCACTCCGGTGATAGAGATGGCAGTAATGAAGATTACTCTATATACAATGAAATAAATTCATAATGGAAATATACATTCTACGAAACAGTTCATCTTGAATTTTATGAAGGCCACATTCAGTACAGAGTGTCACCTCCATTATGCTCAACAGATATGAGGTTTTAATTTCACAATTGCTATATTTCTGAAAATTGACTGTCATGCTTCAGTATAAACCTGTGAAGATCTTGCCCAATATTTCATTAAGTCACTACTATGCAAAATACCCTTTTTAATTCATTTCTAGCCCATCTTTATCACAAGTTTTCAAGGGCCAACATTACCCACTACTAGAACAATCTTCTCATGACCTTTGATCTTTCCATGTGACATGTATCCATTACTTATTGAGTTATAAATAAATAAAACATAGATACCAAACCTTTGCTTTGACGAATGACCTAAAAGTCAACTTTGTCAATTAAACTTCTGATGACCATGAAAATCTCATTCTACGCATCTAATCTTCCTGATTTGAAGAGTTCAGGTATGTCCTGATCTCTCTCACAGAATTGGACGTCACTTTACCAGGCATTTTGTACACAACTGTCTCCAAGAACTGCCAGGCAGCAAAACATTGAGCCTGGTACTCTACATCTAGGACATAATGCACTTTGAATGCACAGTCCACAGCCTTTGTCAAAGTTGGAAACAAGAATCCCTGTCTCTCTACAATAGGGAGTTTTCGCAAGCACAACGCGGCCGGGAGTTGAGCGTGTCGTGTGCGAAATTTGCTTCTGCACATGATCAAATCTGAGGAACGTCCCGTCCGGGGGAAAACGAGTACGGTACTTGGCCAAAATAGCGTTCGGTCCCAATGCTGGGCAGGAGTGAGCCAGCCAGTCAGCCAACCAATCAGCGATCTTGTCCCCACGCCTCCGTCTTGTACAGGAAAGCGAAACTGCATAGATATGGGGACGGGAGTCAGAGTACGGGGACTGTCACAAGTGATCGCTTCCTCGTATTCTCGGTCTTCGCGTCATGTAGCGAAAACTTCCTAATGACAAAGGTTTGCAGTGGCTTCTTCCAGGATCCTCCCATCAGCAAGATGAAGGGCTGTGGTCTCTGCTTCCTGTCAATTTGTCCAATGTAGAAAGCCAGGTCTGTGTCCTCCTGTAAAATGAAATGGAAGTGGAAAAGAAACATGCATATACATCTCGATAAAATCTTGAAATAATCTACGCAGAAGTGTTGGGTTGAGGCATTGGTATAATGAAGTCCATCAGAACAGATATATTTCCCACACCTCTCCAGTGTTCAAGGTAGAGTTCATAATAAAGTGCCTGGCCAAATTCTGCAACATTTCATTTGCAAACATATACCCTAAATTGGGTATTTTATGTAGTATATAACATCCATGTATTACATTTTCTATTCTTGCAAGGGCTAACCATGACCTGGCTGAATGAATTTTCAACTGTGTGGCCTATGGGAACTTCTGAAAGGCAATTAATTTTATTGCTGGCAAGCCCAGGCAAAAAGTATTATCAAACAAAAACTACTTCTGAATTGCATTTCATTATTTTGGGTAAGTTACTCTTTCCAATACTAGTAGTATATCAATTTTGTCCACTGACATTGTAGGAACATTAAGGAGTATGCGAGGTCTTTTTTCTTTTTGGTATGGGGGGGGGGGGGGGGGGGGGAGACACCCTGTATCACATTGGATGTATATGAGTGGTATGTGATATATTTCCAGCATCTTGCTGAATATGATGATACCATAGGTCAAGTGCAATATTTATCAATGAATGGAATATTCCTTATTGGCGACATTTGGGACCAATTTTGCATTTCATGCAAATTTTTCCCCCTTTTTATCAAAATGAAAAGGACATATTGATATTGGACAAGTGTGTGATTGAGCAGTCAGGCACAAAATAAAGTAAATATGTATGTTGACTATGTAATATAAGATTTTTTTTTCATTAAAAAAAAATTTTGTGATTCACAGCATACATTAGCAACATAGTAAATTTGCATAAATATGTAGAATCCATGGACTAAACTAACAAATGAAACAGCATAAACTGGGAATTTCTGTAACTATGGACCACAGCTTGAGGATTTCTATATTTTGTATTGTAATGTCAAAGTCCATCTCATCATTTTAATAAGAGGGCAACACATCACTTGTTTTAGAAGATTAGCCTCCGAACAGTTAGGTACTTACAGGTTGAAAGTCGTAGAATAACTCCGACTCCTGAAAGGAGCACTTGCCCCACACCCTCGCAGTCCAGCCTCGGCAAACTAGCGGCAGCATGCTGAATGCAAGCGTCTCTTTTTCCTCTGTGGAGCAAAATGTATGACACAGGGGGAGTATTTTGAATGATAAGTACAAATATACACTTTATAAATATTAACACAATCAAGGCTGATAAAGAGAAATGCTGACAAGTATCAGCTCATATTCAGATGCTAGCTTATGTACTTATATTGTACTTGATTGCAACCAGGATTACTAACTGTGTGTGTGTGTGGGGGGGGGGGGGGCTGTTTTAAAGTTGTTTGGAGGGTATTGTAGAAAATACTACACATTTTGAATGAGGGACTGATTCTGGCAAAGGCATTTACTACCAAGACGGGCAAGTAATTGTGGATGAGTAGAGCCAAACTTGTAAGGCCAAGCATTAGAATTATAATGCTGTAATAATCATCATGCTATTCTACAAAGCAGCAATCAGAGTTACCATGAACTTGGATGAAAGAAAGTTGAATGGTGTTGACAGCCAGTGCCTTAATAAGAATAATCTTGCACTACTGTTAAGTGCTTAACAAAGACTATTGCAATATGAATGACATTTGGGCTTTTGCAGGAGGTTCATGTCATATTCTGGCATAGCATAAAGCAATTTTCCCCCTTTTTATCAAAATGAAAAGGACATATTGATATTGGACAAGTGTGTGATTGAGCAGTCAGGCACAAAATAAAGTAAATATGTATGTTGACTATGTAATATAAGATTTTTTTTTCATTAAAAAATTTTTTTGTGATTCACAGCATACATTAGCAACATAGTACATTTGCATAAATATGTAGAATCCATGGACTAAACTAACAAATGAAACAGCATAAACTGGGAATTTCTGTAACTATGGACCACAGCTTGAGGATTTCTATATTTTGTATTGTAATGTCAAAGTCCATCTCATCATTTTAATAAGAGGGCAACACATCACTTGTTTTAGAAGATTAGCCTCCGAACAGTTAGGTACTTACAGGTTGAAAGTCGTAGAATAACTCCGACTCCTGAAAGGAGCACTTGCCCCACACCCTCGCAGTCCAGCCTCGGCAAACTAGCGGCAGCATGCTGAATGCAAGCGTCTCTTTTTCCTCTGTGGAGCAAAATGTATGACACAGGGGGAGTATTTTGAATGAGAAGTACAAATATACACTTTAAAAATATTAACACAATCAAGGCTGATAAAGAGAAATGCTGACAAGTATCAGCTCATATTCAGATGCTAGCTTATGTACTTATATTGTACATGATTGCAACCAGGATTACTAACTGTGTGTGTGTGTGGGGGGGGGGGGGGGGGCTGCTGTGTTTGGAGGGTATTGTAGAAAATACTACACATTTTGAATGAGGGACTGATTCTGGCAAAGGCATTTACTACCAAGACGGGCAAGTAATTGTGGATGAGTAGAGCCAAACTTGTAAGGCCAAGCATTAGAATTATAATGCTGTAATAATCATCATGCTATTCTACAAAGCAGCAATCAGAGTTACCATGAACTTGGATGAAAGAAAGTTGAATGGTGTTGACAGCCAGTGCCTTAATAAGAATAATCTTGCACTACTGTTAAGTGCTTAACAAAGACTATTGCAATATGAATGACATTTGGGCTTTTGCAGGAGGTTCATGTCATATTCTGGCATAGCATAAAGCAAGATCAGTTAATATGCATATATCTTAATTAGATTAGCAAGAGCAAGGGATGTTCAAGGTCCAGTGATTTTTATTCCAAGTAGTAGGAAAAAGAATGCAAAAACTTTAATAGTTCATAAAAGACTTCTCTGTTAATGTTATCCTATAATGACAAAAGCTTGATTATAATGTGAGTTGATCAGGCAGTGGAGAAGAAAAGGGGAATGGTAGAAGAAGGAGGCAAGGACAAACCGTCCAGAAGTTTCAGTGTACATGAACTGTGTGGCCGTGGGGTGCTATAATGTGAGAGAGTGGCAGGAGACAGCCTCTCCCAAATAATTGTCCAAGCTGTAGTTACAGTCATTAAAGCTGCACTACCGCATGTGATACAAGGAGCGAAAGAAGCTTGTATGAGCACAATTAAAGATGTTCTGAATCCACATGTCATCTCTTGAGGATTCAGTTCCAGCAGGACGAGGTCCAACATGAGCTAAGGAGGGACAATCTCTGCCTGACTGGCCTGCCAGAGGGGGCTGAGGAGACAGAGGAAGAGCTTACTGAGGGCGAGTCAAATGTTGCCAAGGAAGTTGGCTTAGACATTTGGAAAGAGGACATCTCATCTTCATGATCTTGTCATCATCTTGGGGAAAAGGCAAGAAGGAAAGAGCAGGCAGATCAAAGTCCACTTTATTGCAAACAAAAGGAACAAACTGTATTCTGGGCATTCTAGTCTGAAAGGAAAAGAGAACATGAAAAGTGTGTACATCAATGAAGATCTAAAGGCATGCAATGTGTCACTCGATCAGTGCATGATAAATGCCAAGGAAGCTCATGATGTCGAATCGGCAACAAAACCAAATACGGGAACATGACATGCAAGTTGAATGATGGACAAAGCAGAGTCATCAAGAGCCCGGATGATCTCTTTGATATTGGCTTTGAAATTACAGATCCACTTCAGTTTTTGCAGGTTTTTGCAAAAGTCTTAGAAATTTATTAACAAGCATTGAATGAATTTCTCGGTCTAACAATTTTTTTTTTTATAGTCATGTACATACTGTAAGTATTTTGTTAATGTTGTTAATAAATTCACCTCAACTCAAATGCAAAAAAGGAAAGGGTGGTACTGGGGCTGTAGATTAGAATCTCTACACAGAGCAATACTATTTAAAATGTACCTTGGGAAAGGCCATCGGTGTCACCCGTGTGACGAATAAGCAGCGTTTGCTACGATGGACATCTTGATTCCCCATACTAGAGTACTTTGTCAGCATACATGGCCATGCTGCAAACATCCTGTCTTCAGCCATGATCTCCTGGCTGAAGTCTTGCTTGATCTGTACAAATTAGGGAACAAGATTGCATTTGTAATCATATCAAGGGTGGCCCAGAAGGAATGCTATAAACCAAATGGAAAAAAATATAATACTCAAGTAATAACAAAAACATAAATGATGGAGTGAATTACATGTATGCATGATCATTAGCTTCTGCAAAAATGTTCATTCTATAAACATTTTTCTCACAAGTTTGTGTGAATTTGCACAATGTGCTTCGTTTGGCATGGAAATCTTGACAGACTGAGAAGAAAGCTCCTAATCTTTGCATAGAAACTTATTCGAAAGTGACAAAAGTGCCAAAAATTGGTTCCAAACCACCTACCTACACGAAACAAATAGAACTCTACTAAGGTGGTACATGTATATTATTACTACAGGCATTAAGTTTACATGTGGTGCATAGACTATATTGTGCGTCAAAAACACCGCAATCTGTTTTCTGTCTTTATCTTCACTTTCTATAGGGGTTCTAGGCCTTTTTTTCTACTGGAAGCTTATGTAGACCTTCATTCATCGAGCATCATTGATGGCAATGATGCTCAGTAAAGAATGAATTGCTCCAGCAAAAGTAGCAGAACTTAACTTGCACTTTACTATTTAGATTTTAGGGGGTTTGTTATGTTTACAGTAGATTTTGGTTGTACGGTTGGACCTACTACTCATCGACCGCCTAATGTTTATTTGCTTGATAAGAATATTGAACACTGAAATTCATGCAAAAAACTTGACCTACGTGATTGAGAAAATCCAGAGCTAGGCTATCAAATGCCTTTGTTCCCTTTTCGATTCGAAGTTTCAGTGCAAAAATATCGCCATCGAACTTGCGTGGCCTCGTTTCAGCTCCCCGCAGTAATGCTCCTTGATATCAACCGCTGTTTTTGCATTGGCGATGCACGCAAACCGAGTTGTATTGAACAGCATGTTGTACGAAGCTTTTTAGAAACTTCCATAGACATTACATTACGATTCAGTGAAAATATTCATTCGAAATTTTGTCCTTGATTAAAACCATTAACTTTGTTAATGAACGGTGAATTTTCGCGTTTTCCCACACCATCCTCATCAACAGTCAAAGCCAATCCATTTTTATGTGCTTTGCGTGCAGTGAAGTGCGTACTAGTAGTATAGCCAGGTGCCCGCACCTCGTCAGGGGCCCGAATACCGTCACCCCGATCAAAATCGTTTTGAGCGCACTGAACAAAAATATATGCCCGGGACTGTGTTCTGTACGCTTGAAACTTGGCAGGACTACCATGACCAAGCAAATTGTGGTGAAAACCGAACAGTTTTTCGCGAAAATCTGAAATTTTAATAGGGCTATAGGAATACGTGTTATATGTCACCCGCACGCATCTTTTACGTGTATGTCTATGGGAACATCACGGTCACCCGCACACGTCTTTTACGTGTTAAGTCTATGGGAGAGCGGGTGACGAGTTGCGGGCCCCTTCCTTAGCGCGCAACTTTTTCGCATCGTTCGCCTTTGACGACGATAGCTGCAAATTTTCAATATCGATCAGTGAACTTGTGATTCCATTGGAATTTTCAGCATTTTTCCTGTATGTGAGTTGGATTTCAAAGAATTTCAGTGGCGAAATGTGATTCAATCATGGGCAAACATTAACTATGACGAGGTGCGGGTCACCCAAGTATACTCTAGTATGCGTTCAGTGCGCTAATTAATACACGGTCGGTTTATTACAAGAGGGTGGTCGATGTAGTAGGGCTATCATACAGCCGACCATGGCATAAAAGTTCTAAATTATGAGGTAGGAAATGATCGAGACAGGTCATTGTGTAATTGAACTTCGTTAGCACTAGCACTAGCAGTCTAAAATATAGGCCCTAGCCCTTGACTAGGCCCTAGCATTACCTAGCTAGGCCCTAACCGTCACGTTAGACCCTATGCCTAACTAACTTGTTAGATTTCTACATCATCGAACTCGGACACTGCGCCTATACTTGTGCATGATGTGATACGGTGCCTGTTACAACTTAGAATAGGCCTACTTAGAATACTGTACAACGAATAGGCTACTGTACTGTGTCAACAATGGGAATATTCCGTACGCTGATTTAGATGATTAGTTTTTGTAAAAGAAATTCGTATTTTATGTGAAGTTTTGAAAATGTATGTAAGGATTGAATTATGCAAGTGTTTATACAAGCACGAGTTGGTTGAAAAACATAATGTACGTACCGGTACAGACGACCTAACTTAACGTTAAACGTTAACATGTATTAACAGTTTGTTAGATCTATTACGTTACATGCATGAAGGCGAGACGTAGCGCAGCCCGGCCAAGAACCCAAAGGCAAAGCGTGAGCCGTGACTAGCTTCATACATCATGCAAATTACAGATGGGCATGAAGCGATGTAACTATCAGTTAAATAAATAAATACCTTGGAATGACTGGCAAAGTTCTTCTATAGCTAGACCCCATTTGCTGAGAATGTTCGTGACTCCATATAGCTGCATTGCAGTCATCGTCACCGCCGTCCATCATGATGAATAGCCGCGCTCCGCTACTGTAGTATAGCTATACGTACATAAACGTGTGATGTACGTGTGTGTGTGAGGCGCGGTGGCCGTGGCGCCCGGCGGCGCGGAGGCGATCGATTGCGACGAACATGCAGGCCCGCTGATTGGTTCATGACTATCACATGACTTTTGCCCATCAATTTCTAAACAACCGTTGTTTAATTGTTTGGACAATCATTCCGAATTGTTTTTAAACAACCGATGTTTAAGGCAATCATGCTCCAATTTTCTATATTTAAACAACATTGTTTAGAATTTTAAACAACAATATTTTAAACAACGAAATTTTACACAGCGTTCTGACAGTGTAAGTTCAGCAGGCCTAACTATCGTGTAGATTTCACTTGTAAATTGCGGCACACACATTCTGGCATTCCTACAGTGTATCCAACTACTAGTAATCCCTTCTCTCTTAACAATAAAGTCCTTATCAACTGATTACTTCAACTGGCTCGAGCTCGATGACGGGTTCGTTTGTCCACAGTATATGGACGCGGTCGTGGGATGGTCTTGTTCTACACTGCTAAACTACTCTTACTTAGACTATTTCACACATCACAGCTGCATCCACAGATCACTAAGCAGACTTTCAGTCAATCATCACACAACGCTTGACTTTCTTCTAAACTTAGTCTGTACAAGCAGGGATTGAATTCACAACAACACAGAACGTTTAATCCAAACTTCTATGTACATTGTCGCAAGTGTGGTTACATATTATGTACACTGATTCTGAATGGTCTGTACACTTTACAATAATTATTGTACAGTTCAACATTTACACACAGGTGGTTTCTATTTTAGAAAATCTGACATTGATACTTATACTCTGTGCCCCAATTCTTATGTTTAATATGACCCATTGGAGAAGTATGAGTGCATTTCTTTACTTACATACTAACTTACTAAATCACCTTCAGTTTCTAAGTATTATTAACGCTACACTCAGTGTGAACTTAAATTTTGTCAACTTTTAGTTATAGTGTCTTCTTACTTTAATTGAATTACCGGTCCTCCATTCTAGATGTTACTAAGCTCAGTTCCTGGCATTTGTCTCCAAATCTAGACTGCAAGCAGTCTTCCTTGTTTTTCTCCTTTATAAAGCACGGCTCAATAAATTACGCAAACAACAAGAATAAATAACACGCGTCTTTCTGCTAGTCTCACGACACTATCCGGATCTCACCCCGCCGGGATTTTAACCAGCACACACTCCACAGATACATTTCTAGGCCCTGTCAACAGTTCCTTGCAAGTTCTGCACTCACTCTGTCGGTGTCAGACCCTGCAACCTAGGTATCTCACTACCCGGTACTCGGTGATAGCATAGACATCAAGTGGGTCACACTCCTACCTATCACTGGTGGGACACAAACACCGCTGTCAAATAACCACCTTCTGACACTAAATTCAGCACTTCGACCGTTACTGTGCACTAGTCAGGCCTGCCCTAGGCACACTCGATTTTGACACTTGTTAAATTTACTACAAGTAATGAGTGAACGGACAGAAACACAAGGAGGGAAGGGGGGGGGGGGGGGAGAGGAAAGAACAGCAGCTTGCCATGACCACATCATACTAGGACATCAATCGCCAGACTTCAGCTAAGCCCTTGTAGTTTCAGCATCATTGAGACTCAACCTTCAGCTAAAGCATCAAACTTGTCTTTTGTCCCGAGCCCAGTCTCTGACACTGCAAACATCACAACTGCTGGCTTGGCGTGGAAACACGTCACTCATCAAGCTGTAGAATCTGCCGTCAGTCTTTCGCCTCATCAGGGAATGAAAGGGAAAAGGGGGGGGGGGGAGGAGAAAGGGGAAGGGGAAGGGAATCTGCCCAACACTCATCACAAACTAAACCATTATCTATGACCCATTCAATCTTCAAATGCAAAAAAAGCACTACTATGGTACCACCTCATGTCTTCATAAGATGTTGAACTACAATCCACTGCACATCACATTATGATCATAAAAATATTCTAAGTTCACACTGCTGCAAAAATGTCTAAGTGCTATCACCATAAAATATTCTAAGTTGCCACACTTCTGAAATTTGCCTAAGTGCCATTGTCATAGAATAGTCTCTAAGTTCACACTTCCCCGAAAATGTCAAAGTGCTATCACCTCAAAATATTCTGAGTTAACACTCCTCTGAAAATGTCTAAGTTCCTTCCTCATGAAATATTCTAAGTTCTCACTTCTCTGAAAAATGTCTAAGTTCTGACCATGTCAAAAATTTCTAAGTCACACTTCTCTTAAAATGACTAAGTGCTGACACCATAAAATATTCTAAGTCATGCTTCTCTGAAAAGTTTCTAAGTGCTGCAACTGTCAAATATTTCTAAGTCACACTTCTCCGAGAATGACTAAGTGCTGACACCATAAAAATATTCTAAGTTCACACTTCCCTGAGAAATTTCTAAGTGCTGCAACTGTCAAATATTTCTAAGTCACACTTCTCCGAGAATTTCTAAGTGCTGACTAGTGACACCACAAAATATTCTAAGTTCACACTTCTCTGCAAAATGTCTAAGTCTCAACGAGCGTCTCATACAAGAGCAGAACTAACAGTTAGATTCTAGACAACACTAACTAGAATCCTAATGCAGTTTAAATTCCAAACACCAGTTACCAATATGGGTAACATTCTAACAACTAACTGGATAAGAACTTGGGTAACAACAATAATTAGAGTGAGTCTATCCTAGGAGACATCGTTCATGACCCCCTATCCCAGGGTCCCAGACCCTGCTTTCCATCATCGCCATCTCTCTGTTTAGCAAAGGAAAATGACAACCTCTCTTAATAAATTTGCCTAAGAGACTGTGAGCATGTAAGAAAATATTCTCAAACAATTGGTACACCATACTTATCCCTACTCTATTGAGAAGCAGAGTTTATTTTCGCCTAAGTCAATGGGAAAGAAACCCTAAATTCACTATCCATCTTGTCAATAGAATTGTTTCCAATTTCCCTAACTAGGAAGACCATCACAAATATTTTCTAAGTATTTGTTTATATCCTCATATCTCAGTTTATAAGTTCTAACAATGCTAACAACAATTCAGAGACTTAGAGAATTTTAGACTTACAATTGCTCTAACTTAGCCTCAAGACTGTATCAGATCACAATTGTACTTGTAGCATCAACAAAGCATCAAGCATGTACGGAGTCAAGATCTTCATAAGATTTCTCAGCCAGGGTAAAATTTCAAGCTTCCGGGCCCCTTTTATACCCCTTGACCCTGAGCCCTAAAGTGCAGACAATACACCTCTGAACGCTGATTGGCTAAAAGTTTCTACGTCACGCACAGCGGTAAATTCGATTGGGAAGTACACTGCAGCGACCATTGTTCGCCGGGGAATTAACCTGGATACAACAAAAATTACACTCTCATCTTTGGACATTACACTTCCAGATCAAATTCTGGCTATTCACCAACTTATTTATCTTCAGCATAAAAGGTAAGCAATGAGATGACACATTTCTTAACACCATTTCTCGTACGTGAATACACTCGATCTTACCCCAGTCCCACATGTACTATTCTATGTTTTCTGACTGAGCTATAATTAGCACACAGGATTCGCCGTTGCCGATTTATTTTAGACATGTCAGTAAAACCACATAGTCTCATCTTATACTTGTAAAAACATTCAAATGACTTAAGTTTCTTCCAAAATTCGATCTTGTATACCAAAACGATCTACAAGAGCCAAAATCTATGTCATCAATTCTGAATTCGTCCGTTGACATTCTGTGATATGGTAACTACGACATACACTGTGCAATTGTCTATGTAGCCTAGCTAGCGTCTAGACATTGTCATTTACGTGTGCATCCTGCTACTACAGTGCTAGTCTTCTATCATCACTGTTCACTGTTTATTACACATATTCTTCAATAAAATCTTCTTTACTGTGATATTCATTTTGTGTAAATTGCCTCAATTTTGTTGTTTTGTATTTCTCAGAATTTTATTCACATTCCAGTGTTCACCGTCAGCAATTTAAAAATAATTATCATCACATTGCCTGTATCCAAAGACAATATCAACATTGCTGTTCTCATTATGTACTACATGTATTGTATTGTATTGTTGTTTGGTTTTTTTTTTTTTTTTGGGGGGGGGGAATAACAGCATTTTCCTCACACTATCCCCCTCCTCGACAATCACTGTCCCAGTGATTATTACCACCACCTTTAAATTTACAGATCCCAATTATAACTTTTAATGTCTTCCTGAATGAGCCGAATTAATAAAGTTCCTACTCATATCCTACAACTGCAACTATATGACATATGTTACATCTCATATATCTACACTTATTTACAAAACAACAGTAACTATATACAGTTCACATGACACTCTACTCTTCTTTCACTTCGCACAGGTCTGACTCCGGGTGAACAATGTCCACTGTCTCTCTCAGGAGCCGCGTCTGTCCATGTGCTGTCACATAAACCTTGCTCCTGATTTCAATACGAGTGATGACCCGGATCCCCACGCATGGCTTTTTCAGGAGAATGGTCAGTTCATCGTCACTCTCGTCCCGCAGGTCGATCGTTCGCTTCCTACAACTTGTAGTTGTCTCTGAAGTAGACGCGCTCGGGGTGCTCACACTCTCATCATTCTTCGTGTTGCCATCGTCATCACTAGAATTGCCGCCAGCGTCGTCATCATTCTTAACGCTGTCATCGTCATCACTAGAGTTGCTGTCAGTGCCGTCATCATTCTTAGCACTGCCTTCGTCATCACTAGAATTGCTGTCAGCGCCGTCATCATTCTTAGCGCTGCCATCGTCATCACTAGAGTTGCCGTCGGAGTCATGGCTGCTGCCCTCATCATCACTGGAGTCACCATCACTGAAGATCTCCTCCCACTCGCCTTCGTCTTCCACTTCAACCGTTGTAACTTTGTCTTTACTTCCCTTGCTTGGCTCCTCCTTCTGCTCGTCTTGTGTCTCCTTGCCCTCCTTCTCTTCCTTGTCTCTCCTTTCCTCCTTCTTTTCCTTGCCTCTCTTTTCCTCCTTCTTCTCTTCCTTGTCTCTCCTTTCCTCCTTCTTCTCTTCCTTGTCTCTCCTTTCCTTCTTCTTCTCTTCCTTGTCTCGCCTTTCCTTCTTCTCTTCCTTGTCTCTCCTTTCCTTCTTCGTTATCCGCTCCCCCCTCAACTCGATTTGGGACCTATTCTTCATCCAGTTTTTGCGATACGTCTCACTAGCGACACCATACTGGATGGTGGGCAGCCTTCGATGGGGATGGTGTGTTCCATGGTGGAGATCGAGCGCTCTCTGATTCTCAACCTCCCTCCCACAGATCCTACATCTGCCCGTTATGGTTGTCTCATGATGTTGGCGATACACCTCCCACGTGTTGTAATACGATGAACAGAAACGGCACTTCATCTGCGAAGCAATCAGGTGGGTAGAAACAAAACAAATATGATCTGGTTAGTCATTTACTCATCATCCTTCCCATATCTAAGTGGAGGCAGTCTAACTCTATGGGGATTGCGTCTCACAGTCTCATCAAGCCAATTCTTGCGGGGGGAACCATCATAGATCTTAAGTCTGTTAACGTGTACCACTTTTGGTGCGGTCCTCTGTGACTGTTGGATACGATACACTACTTCAGACAGTTTACTGGTTACAAGGTACGGACCCAGCCACTTCATCATCAACTTAGGTGATAGACCTCTTCTCCTCTGGATACTTTGCAACCAAACCCAGTCACCCTTCTTGAATGTACGCATCACAGTGTTTCTGTCATACATCTGTTTCTGCTTAGAAGCTGCTAACTTCAGTTTTGATCTCGCATTCTCGTGTGCATCTTGTAACGAACATCTTAACCTGTATGCATAATCATCTTTGTCATTTTCATAATCAGGTGTTGGTGATTCTATCGTCAAATCTACAGGAAGAGTGGTTTCCCTTCCCAACATCATCATAGAGGGAGTTTCACCAGTCGACGATTGGATTGACGTTCGATAGGCCATCATAGCGAATGGTATTCTCTCATCCCAGTCTCTCTGATGACGATCAGGGTCAAGTGATGCAGCTAGTGTAGTCGTCAAAGTGCGGTTGAATCGCTCAACGAAGCCATCTCCCTTAGGGTGGTAAGGACAAGTTCGAGTTTTCTTCACTCCTAACAACCTACATACTTCCTTCATCAGTATGGACTCAAAGTTGCGTCCCTGGTCAGTGTGTAACTCTTTGGGTATCCCAAATCGGCAAATGAATTCTTCAACAAAGACCTTAGCAACCGTCACAGCTTCTTGGTTAGGAATGGCAAAGGCTTCAATCCATTTAGTAAAGTAATCTCCGATGACAAGCACATAGACATTCCCTCTATCAGTCTTAGGTAGGGGTCCCATGATATCCATTGCAACACGCTCTAATGGGGCTCCAACTCCATATTGCTGCAAAGGGGCAAGAAGTTGCTTTGGCGGATTCTTCATCATGGCAAAAGTGTTGCATTTTCTCACCCACGACCTCACATCACTTGCAAGTCCTACCCAATAATACCTCTGCTGTACCTTATGAAGCAACTTGTGTACCCCTAAGTGTCCAGCTGTTGGAGAATTATGCAATTCCATCAAAATCTCTGGTCGTAGTGTGCGAGGGAGAACAAGTTTCCAAGTCACATCACTACCATCAACAGACTCCCATTTTCTCATCAATACTCCATCTCGCACTGCCAGTAAATCCCAGTTCACCCAATAGGTTTTCACTGCAGAGGAAAGGGCAGACACTTCTTTCCATTCTGGCTTCACATCATTTGTTTCTTTCCATCTCAACACATGTTTGATGTCAGCATCTTGCTGCTGTGCTCGTCTAATTCTCTCAAACGTCACAGAGGGAAGCAAAGTAATTGCAGCAACTCTCTCTGTCAACTCATCTACATCAAAAGCTGTATTCTCAGCCATCATCCATGAATAACTTGTATCTAAGTAAGAAACAACAACAACAACACTAAAATTCAAACGTCTGCAACTTCAATAACTTCGTAGTTTACTCCACCATTTCAATTAACTACTCGACACGCTTAGTCATCAGTATCTAATTCAATGTCTCTGTTTCCTATACAGGCATCATTTAGGCGGCCGCACTGGGAACAAGGGCGTCTTGACAGTCCGTCAGCATTCATGTGAACTCTTCCAGCGCGATGAACCAAGGTAAGGCGATACTGAGTAACAATCTCTAACCATCTGGCTAGCTGACCTTCAGGATTCTTGAAATTGAGTAACCATGTCAGTGCGCCATGATCTGTTCGAACTTGGACTTCTTGACCGTAGAGATAATGTCGAAAGTGCTTCAGAAAGTTAACAATCGCTAACAGCTCTCGTCTCGTCACGCAGTAGTTTTGTTCTGCCCGACTCAAAGTTCGACTTGCATAGGCTATGACTCTCTCATGCCCATCTTGTGCTTGTGATAACACAGCCCCGATAGCGTACTTGCTTGCATCAGTGTCCATAAGAAATGGTACTCCTCTCTTGGATAGGCTAGAATTGGGGAGGTTGTTAACTTCTCCTTCAAAGTCTGAAATGCCGTCTCACACTCTGAGCTCCAGTCAAATTTCTTCTCTTTCTGAGTGAGGACATGAAGTGGTCTTGCAATTTCAGCAAAGTCCTTAATGTACCTGCGATAATATGACGCCAGGCCAAGAAAACTTCTCACATCAGTTGTGTTGGCAGGTGTAGGCCACGATTTGTTGGATTCTATCTTCTCAGGATCTGTGCGTACTCCGTTATCTGACACAATGTGACCCAGGTAGAGAACTTCTGTCTTGAACAGGTGACATTTCTTGGGTTTCAACTTCAAGTTAGCACTTCTCAGACGATCTAGAACGAGTTTGAGTCTGTCGATCACCTCCTCCACTGATGAGCCGAATACGATGACATCATCCAAGTAAATGAGTAGTATCTTCCAATGAAGTCCTGCCAGCACAGTTTCCATCAATCTCTCAAAAGTAGACGGTGCATTTGATAACCCAAAAGGCATCACTTCAAATTGGTACAGACCTCCAGGCACGACAAAAGCCGACTTCAACTTTGCATCATCATCAAGGGGAACCTGCCAGTAACCAGAGGCTAAGTCTAGTGTGCAGAAATACTTTGCACCATCAAGAGCATCAATCGACTCATCTATTCTTGGAAGGGGAAACGAGTCTTTCACAGTGTGTTTGTTGAGTAGGCGATAATCTACACAAAACCTCTTGGTACCATCTTTCTTATCTACGAGTACAACAGGGGAAGACCACGGGCTGCTTGATGGCTTGATTATGCCTCGTTCCAGCATCTCTTTCACTTGTTTGTCGATTTTCATCTTTCAGACCCATAGGCGGACGTCTTGGCCCTTGTCGTAATGGTGCATTACATGTCGTGTGAATGGAGTGATACATCATCGTAGTTCGACCTATGTCATTGTCTCCTCTTGCAAATACGTCTCCATACTCAGCTAACATCTCGGCTATTTTGGCATGCTGTCGCTCATCAATGTTGGCTGTTGCTTCGATATACAAGTCTCTCAGGTGTTTGGGTACATCATCAATCAGTTCATCAGCACTAACTTCAACTCTCTGAACACGGCTTCGCTCATCACTCATACTGGCACAGGAAATAACTTCATTGTCTATCACAACTAACTCCTCTTCACAGTTTATTCTCGCATTGGTGCATTGGAGAAAATCCATCCCCAAAATTCCATCTTGCTCAATATCTGCTACCACTAACTCAACTTCATGTACTCTACTTCCAATCTTCATCTCTACTTCAATCTCTCCATGCACTGTAATTGTAGATCCGTTTGCTTGAGAAAGCTGTACTGCAGAATGACACATATTTGCTTGATGCATTGTGCTGACTACATCATGAGAAATTAATGAAATTGTTGCTCCAGTGTCAATTAAGAAATGCAACTGTCTGTCATCAATCATCACGGGAATGAACATAGTGTAACTGACATCACTGATAGTGCAAATCCTAGTTCTGTTACTCTGCTGTTCATCATCTAGTTGTGTGGGCCTGATCGCTGGTAGTTGGGCCGTCCCCTGGCCAACAGGGAAGACCTCCTGTCGTTTCCCTGCTGAGCTCCACGATTTGGGCACTCCCTACTAAAGTGTCCAATCTGCTGGCAAGCAAAACATGTGACAGTAGATCTATCAATCTTTGGTCTCACATCACTCTGTCTCAACACTTCAGTCAACTGTCTGAGAGTAGATTTCAGCTCATCAATTTCATGTCTCATTTTGTCATTCACAGGTGCAGCCTGGGCCTGGTTCTCCACTGTCCTGACGTATCGAGTTGGCCTACATCTCTCGCGAGCTTTCTCTACCTTCAAAAAGGATTCTGTCGCGAGCCCTGCACGGATTGCCTCATCTAAAGTCATTGCATGCGCACGGAATATGCCACTACGAATCTCTGAGTCATCAATTGCTTCTGAGAAATGTCCACGCGCCAGTCTCTCACGTGCATCATTACTCAGTTCAGGGTAAGCTAAGGCAGTCAAATCACGGATGGCTTGGCCGAGTTCTTGCAGAGTCTCATCTTTCCCACGACGCCTCATTCTAAGTTCCATCAAGAAATTTTCAGCATGCTCCCCTGGACCAAATCTATGTTCCAAGTGCTTCACTAAGTCCTTGTAAGAAATGGGTGCACCAGGCGGCAAATTCGACAACACCTTCAAAGCAGGTCCCTGCAAACGAGTCGCCAAATACTGCCCAGCCTCAGAATCAGTCCACGAATTCAACTCTTTGCAAACCTCAAAATGACGGCGATAATCACCCCAAGGCATCTTGCCACTGAACTTGTCGGGAATTACATCCTTGCGATGTACATCTGCAGTTCGCATCATCGTCTCGGTTGGGACATCACTTGCGACATAGCGGGGGTTGGCATCAAACTGACTAGCAGTATATTCGCGTCGTCTTCTTGGCGGGATGCTATCACCATACTCATTCATTCTGACAGCTATCTCTGGATCCGTACCATCAACAGCCCAACTTCTAGTGACTACATCATCGCCCCCACCAGTACCCTCTGTCATCGTCACAGGACTCACTGGACTAGCATCAGTCATGACCGCCTTTTTGTTTTTAGCGTAGAAATGGGGTTTGTGAACGTGTCTCTTACAAACAATCAGGAGCAAGCTCCCCTATGCAACTATTCACCTATGTACTACTCTTTCACCTTAACTCTAACCAACCAGTTCATGAATAGAGTTATAACTTACACTAAGGTGCGAAGTGTGCATTTTTACCACTACTTAATCATCTTACGTGTATTAATACTTTGTTTTATGCACTCATACTCTCCTATACTCCAACCAATTTTAAAAACAGTACTTTAGTACTTTTCTTAACACTCAGAATTTTCAGTCTATTTCAGAGCACAGGTACTACATGAGCCTCTCGACAGACCAGCTGTCCTAACCTCAAACTTCACCACCAATGTCACCGTAACTTCTTCACATCACTATCCTAGGTCTCACAGCTCCCTGCTGTTCACCTACTACTAACTCACAACTTCAACGTCACTACATTGCCATATCTCCACAACGGCATAAGTTCTCCAAAACTCCAACGATTTGTCATGTAATACCAGTGTCCAAGACAGCACAATCACCTCAAATTCTATACTTCACTTTTAACCACTAAGTGCTTCTCAGTGTTATAAACCAAAGTACTATTTCCAAAACTAACAACCTGTTTGTAACCACACCGACAATTTTTTTTCTTCTTCTGTCTTAATACAAAATTCACTAAGTTAAATATTCTGACTTAGACCTTTGCAATAGACCATCAGACCGCTCACAGAAATATAATTTCTGAAGTAAAAACTTAACCATCACTCCGCTTACCAGAAATTTCAGTCTCTACTAGGGCAGCGTGACTATATATCCCACTGCTTACAAAAATTTTATTTCTCAACTAATGCAGCGTGACCATCCCACCGCTGCCACCAAAAATATGTAACGGTATTTGATCGTGACCATGTAGGCCTACCAATTTGCGGTGGCGATCTTAAAAGATATGTCCTATCTGCCACCAAACAGTAACAAGGCTAGATCTCCGTAACGGTAGCTCAATCAATCAAATCTCACAAATATCACTCATTCGAAGGTAATGCTGCCACCAGGGTTGTTCAGGTAAACCACGCCTTGCCAACAACATAACTTCCTTATTTGTCAGCAGAACTACAGAGAGAGAGGGAGAATAAGTAGATTCTATTCATAACAAACACTGACCAATCGAAAAGCTCCTTTTATAAGTGCCTAATCAACTCTGAATGCCACTATCACACTGTGTGTGCTATTGGTAGAAAGTGCGTACATGCAAATGAGATAACTGACTTGACCGCCAAACAGTCCTACTAAGCCATTGCTACAGGCACTTGAATGCAGTGAGTCTCGTGATTTTGCACTAAAATCTCCTGTTTCAACAAGACTTCTATGCCAAGTTTCTAACAATCTCATCATTCAAGCATTCAGCAATATATAGGTGAGTTGAATATTTAGTGTCTTTGTGCATAATCGTGACTGTTAGAGTAGCTAGTGCCTAGTGTAGATATTTAAATACCACGAGTCAGCTGTGCACGTTTCAGTCATTGCACCCAACACTCCAAACAGCGACAAATTCTCCACACGTGTTTCGAGCACACGCTCAGTCAGACTGGCACGCTAAGCATTCTCAACCACTCTCGAGCATAAGTTCAGCAGGCCTAACTATCGTGTAGATTTCACTTGTAAATTGCGGCACACACATTCTGGCATTCCTACAGTGTATTCTAACTACTAGTAATCCCTTCTCTCTCAGTAACAACAAAGTTCTTATCAACTGATTACTTCAACTGGCTCGAGCTCGATGACGGGTTCGTTTGTCCACAGTATATGGACGCGGTCGTGGGATGATGGTCTTGTTCTACACTACTAACTACTCTTACTTAGATTATTCACACATCACAACTGCAACCACAGAACACTAAGCAAACTTTCAGTCAATCATCACACAACGCTTGACTTTCTTCTAAACTTAGTCTGTACAAGCAGGAATTGAATTCACAACAACACAGAACGTTTAATTCCAAACTTCTATGTACATTGACGTAAGTGTGGTTACATTACTTGTATTATGCACACTCTGATTCTGAATGGTCTGTACACCTTACAATATTGTACAATTCAAACATTTACACACAGATGCTTTCCATTTTAGAAAATCTGACATTGATACTTATACTCTGCCCCAATTCTTATGTTTAATATTACCCATTGGAGAAGTATGAGTGCATTTCTTTACTTGCATACTGACTTTATTAAACCACCTTAAGTATTACTAATGCTACACTCAGCACAGTGTGAACTTAGATTTTATCAACTTTTGGTTATAGTGTCTTTAACTTAAATTGAATTACCGGTCCTCCATTCTAGATGTTACTAAGCTCGGTTCCTGGCATTTGTCTCAAAATCTAGACTGCAAGCAGTCTTCCTTGTTTTTCTCCTTTATAAAGCACGGCTCAATAAAATACGCAAACAACAAGAATAAATAACACGCGTCTTTCTGCTAGTCTCACGACACTATCCGGATCTCACCCCGCCGGGATTTTAACCAGCACACACTCCACAGATACATTTCTAGGCCCTGTCAACAGTTCCTTGCAAGTTCTGCACTCACTCTGTTGGTGTCAGACCCTGCAACCTAGGTATCTCACTGCCCGGTACTCGGTGATAGCATAGACATCAAGTGGGTCACACTCCTACCTATCACTGGTGGGACACAAACACCGCTGTCAAATAACCATCTTCTGACACTAAATCAGCACCTCAACCGTTACTGTGCACTAGTCAGGCCTGCCCTAGGCACACTCGATTTTGACACTTGTTAAATTTACTGCAAGTAATGAGTGAACGGACAGAAACACAAGGAGGGAAAGGGGGGGGGGGGGGGGGGGAGAACAGCAGCTTGCCATGATCACATCACACTAGAACATCAATCGCCAGATTGCAGCTAAGCCCTTGTAGTTTCAGCATCATTGAGACTCAACCTTCAGCTAAAGCATCAAACTTGTCTTTCGTCTCGAACCCAGTCTCTGACACTGCAAACATCACAACTGCTGGCTTGGCACGGTAACACGTCACTCATCAAGCTGTAGAATCTGCCGTCAGTCTTTCACCTCATCAGGGAATAAAAGGGAAAGGAGGGGGGGGGGGAGAAAGGGGAAGGGGAAGGGAATCTGCCCAACACTCATCACAAACTAAACCTATATCTATAACCTATTCAGTCTTCAAATGCAAAAAAGCACTACTATGGTACCACCTCATGTCTTCATAAGATGTTGAACTACAATCCACTGCACATCACATTATGATCATAAAATATTCTAAGTTCACACTGCTGCAAAAATGTCTAAGTGCTATCACCATAGAATATTCTAAGTTGCCACACTTCTGAAAATGCCTAAGTGCCATTGTCACAGAATAGTCTAAGTTCACACTTCCCCAAAAATGTCAAAGTGCTATCACCTCAAAATATTCTGAGTTAACACTCCTCTAAAAATGTCTAAGTTCCTTCCTCATGAAATGTTCTAAGTTCTCACTTCTCTGAAATATGTCTAAGTTCTGACCATGTCAAAAATTTCTAAGTCACACTTCTCTTAAAATGACTAAGTGCTGACACTGTCAAATATTTCTAAGTCACACTTCTCCAAAAATGACTAAGTGCTGACTAGTGACACCATGAAAATATTCTAAGTTCACACTTCTCTGCAAAATGTCTAAGTCTCAACGAGTGTCTCATACAAAAGAGCAGAACTAACAGTTAGATTCTAGACAACACTAACTAGAATCCTAACGCAGTTTAAATTCCAAACACCAGTTACCAATCTGGGTAACATCCTAACAACAAACTAGATATCCACTTGGGTAACAACGTCAATAATTAGACTTGAGTCTATCCTAGGAGACATCGTTCATGACCCCCTATCCCAGGGTCCCAGACCCTGCTTTGCATCATCGCCATCTCTCTGTTTAGCAAAGAAAAATAACAACCTCTCTTTATAAATTTGCCTAAGAGACTGTGAGTATGTAAGAAAATACTCAAACAATTAATACACTGTACTTGTCCCTACTCTATATAAAAGCAGAGTTTATTTTCGCCTAAGTCAATGGGAAAGAAACCCTAAATTCACTATCCATCTTGTCAATAAAATTGTTTCCAATTTCCCTAACTAGGAAGACCATCACAAATATTTTCTAAGTATTTTTTTATATCCTCATATCTCAGTTTATAAGTTCTAACAATGCTAAGAACAATTCAGGGACTTAGAGTATTTTAGACTTACAATTGCTCTAACTTTAGCCTCAAGACTGTATCAGATCACAATTGTACTTGTAGCATCAACAAAGCATCAAGGATGTACAGAGTCAAGATCTTCATAAGATTTCTCAGCCAGGGTAAAATTTCAAGCTTCCCGGGCCCCTTTTATACCCCTTGACCCTGAGCTCTAAAGTGCAGACAATACACCTCTGAACGCTGATTGGCTGAAAGTTTTTACGTCACGCACAGCGGTAAATTCGATTGGGAAGTACACTGCAGCGACCATTGCTCGCCGGGGAATTAACCTGGATACAACAAAAATTACACTTTCATCTTTGGACATTACACTTCCAGATCAAATTCTGGCTATTCACCAACTTATTTCTCTTCAGAATAAAAGGTAAGCAGTGAAATTACACATTTCTTAATGCCATTTCTCGTACGTGAATACACTCGATCTTACCTCAGTCCCACATGTACTATTCTATGTTTTCTGACTGAGCTATAATTAGCACACAGGATTCGCCGTTGCCGATTTATTTTAGACATGTCAGTAAAACCACATAGTCTCATTTTATACTTGTAAAAACATTCAAATGACTTAAGTTTCTTCCAAAATTCGATCTTGTATATCAAAAAGATCTACAAGAGCCAAAATCTATGTCATCAATTCTGAATTCGTCCGTTGACATTCTGTGATATGGTATCTACGACATACGCTGTGCAATTGTCTATGTAGCCTAGCTAGCGTCTACACATTGTCATTTACGTGTGCATCCTGCTAGTCTTCTATTATCACTGTTCACTGTTTATTACACATATTTTTCAATAAAATCTTCTTTACTCTGATATTCATTTTGTGTAAAATGCCTCAATTTTGTTGTTTTGTATTTCTCAGAATTTTATTCACATTCCAATGTTAAACGTTAGCAATTTTGAAATAATTACCAACACATTGCCTGTATCCAAAGACAATATCAACATTGCTGTTCTCATTACGTACTACATGTATTGTATTGTATTGTATTGTTTTTTTTTTTTTTGGGGGGGGGGGGGGAATAACAGCATTTTCCTCACAATACTTTGTAGCACTAGTCTGCAGACCTGAGCATGAACATGTTACAGCCTCATACAGTAGCAACTTTCAGTTTGGAGTGCATGATCGATCATCACATAAAAACTCGGACAAACATGGATAAAATGTTAATCACCTAGTAACCTACATGTAGAGAGGGTCACTTCAATGCATTGCATTTGTTTTGTGTGTGTGTGTGTGTGTGTGTGTGTGTTTCTAGACTACAATTTCTGTACAAATCTCCAAGAACTGATCAATCTAAGTTACCTCAGCTCCACTTAGGCCTTATTGTTAAAAATCTAGAGTGCTGAGTATACGCCTGGCTTAGTTAGGTAATTTCCATGAGACTAGACACTGCGTCTACTCTAAAAAAAAAGTTTGGCCGGGGAACAGTTTGTTTATTTTTTGTTTAGGATCTGGATTCATACTGCTTGTAACTATAGCAATGGATCTCAATTACAGTGTAGGTCTAACTCCAACGGTTAGAGTTCTAATTCCTCTAACGTTTAATACAAAATAGGTCTAAGCCTACGGTTCTAGCGTTTAGACCACAGCCAAGGGCAGGAAAGGCTAGCAAAGTAGCATAGCTACTGACAATCTAGATCCAGTAGGTGCCTAGGCCTAAAGTAATAATCGACACTGTATTTCTGTAGCCATCACTAGCTTAACCAGAGTAGGCCTACCGTATGATTTTGAAATCCATGAGCACATTTTGGCCAAAAAAAAAAAAAAAATGTACACCCATCTAACGTTAGTACCCTTACGTTAGATCACCGTAAGGGACTAACATTAGGCCCTACTATCGTTTAACGTTGTAGAACGGGTCTAAAACTAAGAAGAAGCCTGCTGACTGCGAGTATTGCTAACGTTACTCGTTTAATAGTGCATGCTACGACTGCTAGTGCTAGACTAATTAACTGTTAGATCTAGTGCTTAGGGTCTGGACAGACTAGTTAATAGTTAATCTACAGTATATAAGACTTTAATAAGAAAATGTAGATTTCTAGAGATCTTATCACTAATAATATCAGTTACATCTTGATGGGCTAGACTTTCAATTATCAATATCCTTTCCTATCAACGTGTAAAAAATATCTGGATCTGTTTCTGTTTCTGTTCCGGTTCCGTTGGTATAGAGGTCTACTCAGAATTAACGGTACTCCACCAACGTTTTGTAACTGTGTGTTAGTATGGTCGTGTGTGCAGGGCAGGAAGAATGTTTCACATTTGAAGCCTCTAGACTAGACTAGATCTCTAACTGTTGGTTACTCTTTTTCAACGTTAGCGTACCTGGTATGTCGTTAGACAGAAACCACGTCTAACGTTAGGCCCTAACGTTATGTGTTTACTGTTACTGTTAGTGTTCACGTCCACGTCAGTCCATCCAGTAGCAGTGCAATACTAAGCCATTATGGTCTAGACTTAGATCTAGGGCCTGTCCAGACCAGGGGCCTAGCCCTAGTAGTTTATACAACGTGTAGGCCTAGCTCGTTAGACCTATGTCGATTTAATTTATAAAATTCGACTGGAACACGTATGTAGGCCTGCTAGGCCCACACACGTATTTAGGCCTTGCTAGATATGGGTCTAGTTTATAGCATACTCAGTAGGGCCTAGGCTTAACGCTAGTATAATTTAAACATAAGATCCAACACTTAACAAGTTAGTCCAATTCAAGGCTATGCATACAGTACCGTACCGGTCCGGTGGTACGCAAACAAAATTTTAACCAACCCACAGACTGTTTGATCTGCCCTCGTTCAAACTCTATACATGGGACTACGTATGGACAAAACGGCTGCAATGGACGCGAGAAGCCCATATTCATGGTAAAATTACTCACGATTGCACTCTAAGTCGTTGTAAAACTCCCTCCCCATCTCATCTTCGTCATCATGTTGAGATAGATCAGTAAGCAATTGTGGAATAAAGGAAGCATATCCAGCCAAATCTTGATTAGTACTTCTTCTACCACCTTGCTTCACTGAAAGTTTTCGATCATCGTCGCAAGCGATTGTCGCAGAATTTTGAACATGTTCAAAGTTCTACGATGGGGCTGCGATCCCTGCGATATCCCCAAATCGCCGGTTGTCGTATCGCAGACATCCTCACACTGTGCGATTTCTCGTCGTGCGACATCGCAAAGGGTAAATCGCAGTAAAACTCGCACAGTGTGAGTCCACCCTAAAGGTTCAGAAACTCAAGCTTCCTGTGGATATTCAATGCGAATTATTTGATCAGTTAGTGTTTTACCAATACTATTGTATGGGTGTGAAGTTTGGGGTTTTGAGGATTTGAGTCAAATCGAAATTTTTCATAGGAAATAATTGCTGTTATGTGTAAATAAATTTACACCAGATTGTATGGTATATGCAGAACACGACTGGCTAATACTGTTAAAAATATCGTTTGGTTAGCTTCTGGCTGAGGATGGTAAAGGGTTCTTCTGCTAAAATATTCATTCAGGTTTTATACACTCCAAAGATTGATAAGTCAACAGGACACGACCTTTGTATTTAAGTGGATATCTCATATTGAGGAAATTTTAAACCATGCTGGTCTTGGTGTTGTATGGCTAAGAAAAGGGGAAGGATTTAGTAATAGCCTGGATATTGAGCACCTTGAAGCTGAGATTAAGTGATGTCTAAACAGGATTTGATGGCAAATGTTTGGTCCCTTCTTTGCCCCTTCTTTGAAAAAGAAAGACAGTATCATTATTTGGTTAAACGTCCTTGCTCAGTACACATGTACAGATTATTTTCATGTTCGCATTTAGGACAGCTTAAAAGATTAGTATTATTTGTGAGGGTGATCATGTCATATTTTGCAAATTTGCAGAAGCCTGAACAAGCTGATTGTATTTTAGTCAAGAAAGAAAATATTGTAACTCGTAGTGGTACAAAAATTAAGCATCCAGTGATACTCGATCTATAGTAGTTATTAGGTGATCCGAGTATCCTCTCGGATCACCTTCTGTTACTGTACTGATTCTTTGTTAGGTGATCCGAGTATCCTCTCGGATCACCTATTGTTTCTGTACGGATTCTTTCTTTATTTCTATCTCCTCAAAATTTGTGCAGAGGTTAGCTCAGAAAGTGCATTGCCTTTCAATGTCAAACTTATACCATATATTCAGAGATGCAAAGATACAGGTGTGAAATTTCATGGATTGACAGCATTTATTGTTAATATCCGATATATAGAATCCAACATTGCAAAACGAACAAACAAATTAAATTTTCATTATAAGAAATGGTCCCCTGTAGAACATATTTTTTAGGTCATTGTAGAAGAACATACAGTCGACTCTCGTTATAAAGAATATCCATATGGCAGAACCCCGACGTGATGGGGTAGTTTTTTTGAGGTCCCAGGGTTTGAAAATTTTCCTATTCAGAGGTATTTGTGCCCTGGATATGGCAAGGTTTCAAAAGTGACAAGATCACGGTGGTTTCGCTGGGCCCAAGGAGTTTATTGTAACGAGAGCTGACTGTATCTTTAGGATATTATTCAGTTGTTGAAGAGTTTGATACCCATCTTTTATTGTTGTTGTTGTTGTTGTTAATTTGTTAAACAAAACATGATTTGTAATATGATTTTGTATGTTACGTTGTATAATGAAGAGGAAATAAATAAATTTGTAAAAGAAAAAAAAAATAATTGCCAGCAGTTGCGTCCGATGCCCCCCCCCCCCATTTATTTCAAAGCGAAATATGTAGCTACAATTAAAACTCCAGTTTTGGAACTGTAGAATATCAAAATTTTCAAGCTCGCTCGCTTCGCTCGCTCGCATTTTATTGTTATGCCATTCACCTTATATGTTGCTGACAGTATATAATTTGTCGATCGTTTCACACCGTCATTCCATAATCCATGTAAGGAAAACTTACAATGTTCCTCAATGACTGCGTTGTTGAATGTATCACATTCCGTAATGTATTGTAGTCCCATTATTGCTCACGCACACACGCACAAGCATACAGACCGTCAAAATTACTAGATGGTTCCCCCCATGTTTCGACCCACCGTACGCCACTTTAAATATATATATATATATATATATATATATATATATATATAAATAGATGTGTGTGAGTGTGTGTGTGTGTGTGTGTGTGTGTATTGTGTAACATATGCATGATCTAATTTTGAGCCCCTTCCAATGTTTGCCCCCCCCCCCCCCCAATCCAAAACTGCTTCCGGCGCGCCTGATATCACTGTATATAATTATGTTTAGCATATAGGTATAGACTATTTTATATACATCATTGTAATATAATTATCACAAACATGAGGTCTTTGTTATTGTAATGACCATATCTTGTATTTATATGTGTTGTATTCTCATCCCCCGGAATGGGGTCGGAAGAGTCAATAAAATCTATCTAATCTATATCTAATCTATTTAGTGACAGAAAGATAAATCTGTCCGGAGGTCTCTGGAGTCTTTTATGTTTTTCCTGTCATGTTTGGGTTCCCAGTGGGAGTTGCACAGACTCGACTGGGCCACGGACTGGCCTGTCGGAGTCCATCGCAGCCTGCTAAATTGCAGCCTCTTCATATTTGAGACAGTCTAGTGTATAATTTATTATAAGCTGTGTCCGAGGGAGATTTTTATAAACATCTGTTATGGTCACGGTTACAGCTCGTTATTCCGAAGGTTCGATATTTCGAAGGCTCTTTATTCCTAAGATTCGTTATTCCGAAGGTTCGTTGTTCCGAACTTCATTTTCGGATTGACCAATCTTCGAAATAACGAACCTTCGGAATAACGCCACAGTTTTTCGGATTAATGAACCCGGCCTTTTTCATTTTAGGATTAACGAACCTCTTATAAGGTATAGGGAATTTGCGTGTTTCGGATTAACGACCCTTCGGAATAGCCGCGAACCTTCGGAATAACGAACAGCACCCATGGTCACATATGAAAAAGAAAAAAGAAAACAAATCTAGCTTTTTGACAGGGAGATGAATACAAAATATTCGACGGCAATTTATATACCTTCCCTTGAATCAAAGATAATCAAAGCAACTACGTGACAAATGACAATGCTACTGTCATATAGGCCTACACACCTTACTTTATGCACTGATCGCTTTACGACATTATATCATGAGCATACTACGCCATAATAATTCAATGGTTTTATAATGACACCTTTTGCATAATACTTTGTTTTTTATTATACCCTGTGTTATGGATACATGTGCATTGTACTATCATTTCTGGGCACTTGATTGTTCCGCGGAGGAATATGTAAATAAAGGAGTTCGACAAGATGACCGAGATCGACCAAACACCTTGTTTGAGAGTCTGGGTATTTTGGTGGTTATGATGGTTCGTTAGGCCAAATTAACCTCCCGTAACAAATTGGGGGCACGTCACGAGAGTTCGGAAGGGTTTCTGCGGACTTAGGTGATTTGGTCGGGTTTGATATGATCCCAGGAGTGTTTTTTCTTTCTCGCCAGGCCGATGAATTTCGGTGAGTAGCGTGTGTAGCACTCTATGCTATGTCGTGGACATGGGCGATCGCGATACAGTTTACGTCGCGCAACTATACGTATGTCGTTTGCATCGTGATTGTTACAGTGTACTGTATGTGAAGGTGTTACGATTTGAGAAAGCATGGTGCGTTTACGGCGTAGTGTGTGTACGTGTGTGTATGCACGGAGATGGACGCGGAGTGATATGGTATACATTTTGATGTAAATCGGTCGTCTTTCTGTGTCTGCGTGAGGGAAACTCACGTTCGTATTTCTTTCGGGATCGAAAGGGTTAATTTGGCACGTGCGTAGTGTTGAGGATGGTTTAATCTGGGTATACGCTGCTGTAGTGTCTGCGTGGAAACGTTGGTCAAACGTTGGTCGTTGGTCCCGTACGTGGTGGTTCGTGTGTGGTTCTGCATACGGGTTATTCTACGGCGGTTCGTATGTGGTTAAGCATACGGGTTATTCCACGACGGTTTGTACAGCTGTATGTGATTAGCATACAGGTGATTTCACGGTGGTTCGTGTGTGGTTTAGCACACGGGTTATTCCACGGTGGTTTGTATGTGGTTTAGCATACAGGTATTTCACGGTGGTTCGTGTGTGGTATAGCACACGGGTTATTCCACGGTGGTTTGTGTGTGGTTTAGCACACGGGTTATTCCCAGTCGGGTCGTGTGTGGTATAGCATACGGGTTATTGTTTATAGTGCGACTGGTTTTCTTCAATTGAAAAGGGTTTTTTCAGCTGGCTGGCTGGTGAGAAGTCAGGTTTTCTTGTTGCACTATTAACTGTACATTATTGGTGCAGAATGGAGAAAGATCAAGATTTTTCCATTGAGAAGTTTGTGGATTCACCCACAGTTGAGGAGTTGCTAACCTTGAAAAAGGTTGATCTGTTGCGTGTTGCAGAAAACTACAAGGTTCCTGCTGTGAAGAGCACAATGAAAAAGTCAGAGATTACACAGCACACGATCAAATTTCTTGTAGATGAAGAAGTATTTCCCCTCCAGGCATTGCGTAGCATATCAGATAGTCCCCCTGGTGATGTGCAAGGGAGTGTAGAAGTACGTCTGAAAGAGCTTGAACTTGAGAAAGCGAGAATTGAGTTAGAGAGAGAGAGGGTTTCTCTTGAAAGGGCTCGTCAAGTCGGTGAGAGAGAGTATGGTGTAAGTGTCAGTGGTGGGCATTTTGATATCGCCAAAAATGTCAGAATGGTCCCTGAGTTCGATGAAGGAGATGTGGATAGATATTTCCTGCATTTCGAACAGGTGGCGGATAGCATGGAGTGGCCGAAAGAAAAATGGCCTCATCTTTTGCAGACTAAGTTAAAGGGAAAGGCATGTGATGCTTATGCTTCACTGTCGCGCGAAGAAGCTCAGGATTATGCAACAGTAAAAAAGGCAATTCTGAACGCGTACGCCTTGGTTCCTGAAGCGTACAGACAAAAATTCAGGAATAGTAGAAAACTGGAGTCACAGTCATTCAGAGAATTTGCAAAAGTGAAGGAAATTGCCTTCACTCGTTGGCTGCAATCAGTCGGCGTGGATACTGTTGAAGATTTGCGGGAACTTGTGCTACTAGAGGAGTTTAAGAATTCGCTACCTCAAGAGGTGCGTTCGCATATTGAGGAACGGAAAGTGAAAACTTTGTTGGTAGCTAGTACAATGGCTGATGAGTATACTTTGTCCCGTAGTCATGGAAACAGGTATGTAGGAAGCAAATATGCAGCTCCTAATCGTCTAAGTGTTGGCAAGACAAATTCTAGCAGTAAGACAGAGGTGAAAGCTGGTCTAGTGGTGGGAAATGAGACTGACAAGAAAGGTAGGAACACTGAGAAGCCTATTGTGTGTTTCCATTGTAGGCAACCAGGGCATGTGAAGTCTAATTGTCCCATTCTGAACAAGAAAAAACAGGAAAAAGACAAAGAAATGAAGTCTCATCCCAATGGATTGGTGAGTCGTTCAGTGGAATCGGCAGGTGATTGGTGTGAACAAGTTCAGAGTGTGATTAAGTCAGCTGATCAAGACAAGATTAAGTCTCAGTATGAACCATTCACTTCTGTAGGCTATGTGTCATTGGTAGGGTGTGATGAAGCCAGAAAGGTTACCATCCTGCGAGATACTGGTGCATCCCAGTCATTGATTCTCGACAGTGTCCTTCCTTTTGGGCAAACGTCGTCCACAGGCACAAGTGTACTGTTACAAGGAGTAGAAGGAGGTTACGTTGAAGCCCCTCTTCACACAGTCGATTTGCAGTCAGGCCTAGTTTCAGGAAGGGTGAGCCTTGGTGTTAGGAAGTCACTTCCAATGGATGGTGTAGCATTGATATTAGGCAATGATCTTGCTGGAGACAAAGTGACTATTCCAGTGGTCAGTGCAGTCCCTTTGGATAAAGAAGGAAATGAGACAGCTGCATTGGTTCAGGAATTCCCTGAAGTTTTCCCAGCTTGTGTAGTCACACGTTCCATGTCTAGAAAATCAGAGGAGTCTGAATTGAAGGCTAGTCCAGAGGATATGAGTCTAGAAGGGAGTTTCTTCTGTCGGTTAGATGATGTAGAAGCAAGTAGAACCGCAGCATCAAAATCACATCAGATAGTGGATGAGTCTCGGCCTGTAGATGAAACTGAGATTGGGTTGAACAAGAGCTCTTTGATTGATGCACAGAAGAATGATCCACAGTATGTTGAGAGAAGTGCAGGTGAGAGTGTGAAGCCAGTCATGTGTGTAGTAGGAGAAGAGTTGAATCACACAAGAGATGACCAATGTGCTGAACTAGAAAGGAAGTGTTCAAGTGTGAAGCTTAAGAACTCGGATGCACTTTGTGATCTTGACAGGAAAATGGTTCATTTGTCCCATGGTGAGAGAGATGATGTCAAACAGATCATTGCAGATTTTCCTGAGTTGTTTTCAGATGTTCCTGGTCGCACAAGTGTGGTGCAACATGATGTGGATGTGGGGGAGTCAGATCCCATCAAGCAGCACCCTTATCGTGCTAACCCAGAGAAGATGCAACATTTGCAGACTGAGGTGGAGTACATGTTAGAACATAACATTGTAGAGCCAAGCACTAGTGCATGGAGTTCACCATGTGTATTAGTTCCCAAGCCGGATGGCTCATATCGCTTTTGCACTGATTATAGGAAGGTGAATTCATGTACCAAATCGGACTGCTTCCCTGTTCCAAGAGTCGATGACTGCATCGATCGTATTGGAACAGCGAGCTATATTAGCAAGTTTGACCTACTGAAAGGTTACTGGCAGGTACCTTTGACACAGAGAGCAAAGGAGATTTCTGCATTTGTAACTCCACAGGGCCTTTTTCAGTATACCGTGATGCCGTTTGGCATGAAAAACGCCCCGGCTACATTCCAACGCATGATGAATGAGTTGATTTGTGGATTGGATGGCTGTGAGGTATACATCGATGATGTGGTGGTTTACAGCGATTCTTGGGATGACCATGTGAGAACGGTGAGGGAGTTGTTCAAGCGGTTGTCAGCAGCCAGTCTCACAGTTAACTTGGTGAAAAGTGAGTTTGGACATAGTGAAGTGCAGTTTCTTGGTCACGTCGTTGGTCATGGTCGAGTTCGTCCCGCAGCGGCTAAAGTCCAAGCAGTCCAAGATGTCCCCGTTCCCAAGACGAGGAAGGAGCTGATGAGATTCATCGGCATGACCGGATACTACCGTCGCTTCTGCCATAACTTCTCGGATGTTGTGGCACCCTTGACTGATCTCCTGCGGAAGAACGTGAAGTTCCAGTGGTCAGCCGCATGCCAGTCTGCGTTTGACCAAGTGAAGGCAATCCTGTCGAGTGGTCCTGTGTTGGCAGCGCCGGACTTCACAAAAGGCTTCAGCCTAGCTGTCGATGCCAGCGATGTCGGAGCAGGCGCCGTGCTGATGCAAGCTGATGACGATGGAGTGGACAGACCAGTCTGCTACTTCTCAAAGAAATTCAACGCGCACCAGCGGAGGTATTCTACCGTTGAGAAGGAGACCCTAGCGTTAATTCTTTCGCTCGGCCATTTTGATGTCTACGTGGGCAGCACAACTCAACCCGTTGTTGTGTGGACTGATCACAACCCACTGACATTCGTCAACAGAATGAGAAACAAAAACCAGAGACTGATGCGATGGAGTTTAATCCTACAGGAGTATAACCTTGACATTAGGCACATTCGCGGAAAGGAAAACATTGTCGCGGACACACTTTCCCGTGCTTAATTAAGACATCTCGATATTTTGTATTGTTGCCAGATGCAACAATTGTGCAAATGTATTTTATGTTTGTGACACTTTAAACAGGTGTAATTCTGTTTTGCAAGTACACAGGAAAGTGTGTGTACATCATGTTTATGTATGTATTTTGCATACACTATAATTGTGATGCCAACAGCATGAATGGCACTTTGAATGTGTAAATAACAACAAGGAAGTATCTTCAGACATGTTTGTGTTAATAAGGAAACACAGCAAGCTATAATTGTGCTTTGAGTCACTCTCCAAAAGAAGACATTATGAAGGCTGTTTTAAGTTACACTAGCCATCAACAGTTGTCAAGAATGTGAGTTGTTGGTAAAATGACTTCAAACAGGTAGTGTTGCTGTTTGTATAGAGAATTTTATGTATCGAGTAATGTAGGTACCGTTCAGGTATTTGAAGTTTTATACTTGTACATGTACAGGTATTGGTTAAATTTGTTGTGGCATACACCCTAAGTTTATTGGATGTTGCCTTTTGGATTTAATTAGCATGTATACTGTATTAGGTACAGAAATTATATAGTTATACATGTACATAGCTTTTGCTCATTGTTGTAGTTCAATCATTGCCTTGGCGAAGGTGTCCAGTATTTCACAGTTGATCCAATATACCAACAGGCATGTACAATTGTATTTAAGCGAACTGTGTTATACAGGGATGTATACAGGTATACACACAGGTTATCATCGGGGATATCTCATTCAGGTTCATTTGATGCTTTGTTAGGTAGGTCATACTCTTGGTGTTTTGTATGTTGACAGGCAAGTTTTTAGAAACATAATTCGGGTATATGACATTTGTTGATATCTTGACATTTCAATAGATGCTGACACCACGTCTACAGGTATATGCAAGTCACATATCATGGAATATGATGTTTTGGTTTTAGGTTGTAATATGATTACAACAGTTGGATTATATGCAGTTGCTTGTGGAAGAGATGACGTGTTTTATAATCGTTGTACACAGGTTAATCATTTGATAATGACAGTGTAAAAAATTGATTTATGTTGCATGTGTGTTCTAACGAGGAAACCACATGATTTTGGTACAAATGTATTGTTTGTGCTGTATGCATAACATGATTGCATTCTGGTTAAGGTGTTGAGAAAGTTAACATTGCAGTAACAAGCAATTCCAGTACATGTGTATGCTGTAACTCACAAGCAGCAGTAACTCACGAGAGTGTAAGATTGGAACATGTTGAATGGTACTAAAGTCGTACATGTTTTATCACAGGTTGTGATGATGATATAGCCATAGCATACTTTGTTTATGTGTTCTTATAATGATGTAACCATGGTAAACTCATGGAGTTATAAGAGTGAATTGGAAGAGGAATGTACAATGCTGTTCCAAAATATTGTGCCAACGTACATAGAGTCCATTTGTGTTAAAACGTTAAATGCACTCTTTTAGGGGGGAAGTGTTATGGATACATGTGCATTGTACTATCATTTCTGGGCACTTGATTGTTCCGCGGAGGAATATGTAAATAAAGGAGTTCGACAAGATGACCGAGATCGACCAAACACCTTGTTTGAGAGTCTGGGTATTTTGGTGGTTATGATGGTTCGTTAGGCCAAATTAACCTCCCGTAACACCTGATCGCCAACTAACGTTATTAAATAGTTTTTTTTTTTTTCACAAACATCACGAAATGTGTAACAGACATATTTTCTCCTTTTTTTCAATTCTAATTTTATTTTCGTATTTCTAGATGGATAATACATGTACATGAAATATTTAGTATCAAAATATAATATATACATGTAATGAATGTCCAGCTTGGATATATAGGCCTACAACAATAACAACTAAATACAAACATGCCATTATATAGCCGTCGATGTGTCATTTTCAATAAAAGTAAAAGAATGCTAGAGAGAAATGCGATGAAACCTACAAAAAAACAAAACAAAGCTTGTTGAGTGTAGAGTGGCATGGTTAATGTTTATAAAACGTGTGTGTGTTGACTTTACAGGTAGTTAAATGAATAAAGTAACATCCATCGAAATCACTGTAAACGGATATTGCATTCAATTGTAATGCCACATTCAGATGTAGGCCTATTCACTTTCAATTTCGGTCCGTTACATGGGAGGGGGGAAACCTTCAAGCGACAGTCTTGTGCTGCAAAATAATATTATAATTATGGTGCAGGATTCAGCACCTCTGAAGCCTTGCAAACGAAACTCCCTTCCTCTCTTATCTGAGTGCCAGCGATTGTCAATGTATAGATGAGGCGGCATCATCTGATACACACTGAAGTCAGCATATTTTGCCACATTAGTTAGTTTGGTCAGGGAACCTCCTTGGTGTGGCTCTTGCAACGAATACAGGGTTAAATGAGTCATCACTCCAAGCGCAATTTTATGATGGTGACCTTCCTCCAATCACTGAACATCTCAGCTCTGCGCACATCCAGCTTCCACTGCTACTGATGAAGGACCATGCAGCGTCGGCAGTGTGTAACCATCATTACCTATACAGGTAGAGTGAGAGAGAGAGAGAGAGAGAGAGAGAGAGAGAGAGAAAAGACACACAGCCGGAGAGAACAACAACAACATCATCATCATCAACAACAACAACAACAACAGCAACAAAGAACTACAAGCTTCTGTTTCAAATTCAAATTTCAAATTCAAATTTCAAATTCAAAATGATTTTATTTCCATATAAAGTAATACAAAGCAATACACATAACGCACACATGAATACATAACATCAAAAGGCATATTCAATCACGTAATTTTCAACAAAACATGAATACAAGTATCATAATGATATTAACGCTGGTTTGGATAAATAAACAAGTAAGCAATACAATCTTAATCTATAACTTTACATGGAAAAGAGGAATTCACAAGAAGAGCATAGCTTGTTAAATTTGTGAAATATAGAAGGTGAGGGCATCTCAAGATCCGTCAAGGAATCCATGTATAAGATTTTGATATCCTGATGTCAAGCGAAATAATCAGGAAAAAAAAGACTATGACAAGGACAAAAACAAAAGCAGGGACGGAATAGACAGAAAATAAAACTAAAGATAGGCATGACAAAGAAAGGGAGGGAAACAAAACAAGACAATGTCTACATTCAGTTATCTAAAAAGGTCACCAAGGCATGAAGAAGAACTTAGAATTCTTGACGAATTTAGCTTAAAACACAAACTCTTCAATTGTTTAAAAAATGCTCATCATTAATTCATTTATTAATTTTTTTTTATGAAAAAAAATACATTTTTATCTGTTTGTTTGTTTACGTGAGGATGGCACAACACTTTTTTTTTTCAGTTTTGATTTATAAGAAGGTAAAGTCAGAGCATCTTTTAGTGTATTACCAAGGCTGTTCCAGAACCTCGGGCCATCAATGAAAACGAATGTATTTTGGGCGAGAATTATGTACGTGATAATGGTATCACTTGAACGTCGAATAGGATAATTGTGTACAGCATCATTGCGTCGAAAAATTTGATCAAATGTGTTTGTTTGTTAGGTGAAAGTTCACGCTGGTTAGAAATGGTTGGACAACATCTTCAGTTTCTTATTCACGGAAAAAATATTACATAAGCCGCCTCCTGATGAATTTCTATATAATTTGCATTAGGCGTGGTCAGACTGGCAAAAGATCGAGATCTTAAAGATCGCGATCTTGAACTTCTCGATCTTTCGCCAGACTGAGTCTGACCGCGCCTATATGTTGCTTACGCCGTCATTTGGCCGTGAAGAATAATTGCTGCAACTGACAGGTAGTGTGCCGCCATTGCTGCATTCTGTTTAAGACGGGGAAAAAAAGAAAGAACCAGAGTGGGTATTTAAAACGTTTTCAAGTCGTCATAACTTTTGTATTGTCACTGCAGTTGCACATCTATTGTGTTAATATGTTCCCTTGTCTTGTAGGCTGTACGAAGTGCATTGTCTATAGGGGAGAAAAAAAAAGAGAGAAATAATTAGTCTACATTGACTCGATTTGCAACCATGGACATCGGTAATACCGAAATAGCATAAGATTATACGTGTATTATAAAAGTGCAGGACTTTTTAATATCTTGCAGAATCGGCAAATGCATTGCGCGACATGGAAACTATAATTTTGTTTGTTAGCTTTAATACTTGCAAACGTGTAGATTAATATTTTATGTCATTTTGTGGCAGTTCATGCCAGCATGTTACCAGGTTGATCACAGGACTTAGAAAAACCACGCTAATTCTTTTTTTTTTCTTGTTTCAAACGGAAAAGAAACTATACTCAGTAGTATGAACTATATGTTTAAAATGTATGGAATTCGTTGAAGTTTATGAATGCAAGATCTAGACCGGGGGCCCAGAGCATTTATTCAGCTGAAAAGGGTCACGCTTTTTGATGGTCTCATCATGTAAGGATGTGGCCAAGGGTCAATAAAATGAATTGCTGGCAAGTCACATCCTGTACCGTAAGCCTAGGGACCACAAAAAGGGACCCCGAAAAATGGATTTATTCAGCCGAAGGGGGTCACGGACAAAAGTTGGTGGATATTGTTCCTTTGGGTGTACTTATCATGAAAACAGCAATGCCAGCTATTTTATCCTGTACGGGGCCCCAGACAGTAGCCCCAAAGGGCCCCACAAATATGGTGTTATTCAGCTGAAAAGGGTCACGGCTAATTTCTTTTGCAATGGAAGTAGTTCCCATCAGAGATATCCAAAACACCAATGCCAGCTATTTTATCCTGTACGGGGCCCTAGACAGTAGCCCCAAAGGGCCCCACCCCCCCATAGGCCTACGTATAAACACACACAAACATTGATTTTATTCAATTAAAAAGAGTCACGGCTAATTTCTTTTGCAATGGAAGGAGTACCAATCAGAGATATCCAAAACACCAAAGCCAGCTATTTTATCCTGCACGGGGCCCCAGACAGTAGCCCCAAAGTGCCCCACCCCCATAAGCCCTACGTGCAAACACACACACACACACATTGACTTTATTCAGCTGATAAGAGTAACGGCTAATTTCATTTGCAATGGAAGTAGTACCCATCAGAGACATACAAAACATCAAAGCCAGTTATTTTGTCCTGTGTGGGGCCCCAGACAGTGGCCCCAAAGTGCTCCCCCCCCCCCCCCCCAACACACATACTCACACAATAGTTTCATTCAGCTGAAAAAGGGTCACGGCTAATTTCTTTTGCAATGGAATTAGTACCCATCAGAGAAATCCAAAATACCAAAGCCAGTTATTTTATCCTGCATGGGGCCCCAGACAGTAGCCCCAGACAATAGCCCCAAATTGTCCCCTTAACCCCTCCCCCTCCCCCCCCCCCCCCCACACACACACACATTGATTTTATTCAGCTGAAAAGGGTCACGGCTACTTTCTTTGCAACCGGAAGTAGTACTCATCAGAGATATCCAAAGCACTAAAGCCAGTTATCTTATCCTGTACGGGGCCCCAGACAGTAGCCCCAAAGTGCCCCCTACACACACACACACACACACATATATATGGTTTCATTCAGCCGCAAATGGTCACGGCTAATTTCTTTTGCAATGGAAGTAGTATCCATCGGATATCAAAATACCAAAGTCAGATATTTTATCCTGCACGGGGTCCCGTACAGTAGCTCCAAAGTGTTTTGCTTTATTCTCTTTATTGTGTGCATCTCTTCTTCTTAAATATGCGCTCCTTCGTCTTCATTTTCGCGACAACGACAACGCGCCCTCCTCGTCATCATCAGTTTTGCTGTTCTGGCAAACATTTTCCAGCGTATCGGCTACGTTCGATTTTAGAGCGGCGAGAGCGGAAGACGTGCATAATGGAAAGCGTAGGAACAGCGTAGCTAAAGCGGCCAACAGCGTTATCGAAGCAGGAATGAAGCGTCGTAGGAAC